>NC_053488.1:66097069-66273642 GCF_015227805.2 Hirundo rustica
TTATCTGTTTCCTTGTACAGCTAATTAGTCACATGCAATAAGTTAATTTGTTTAAATAAAAGTGAAGTGAAATCAGGTGTCCTTTGCAAACAATGCAGGGGCATAAAATGAGTGTTGAGCCTGACTGTGCTGTCAAAGGATGCCATGTCTGTTTAAGATCAATGTCTGATTAGTATGAAATTTCCTCAGCTTGTAGAACATCTCTGCCACCTACTCCGACCCCTGAAAACTACTAATAGCCCTTCCATCTGAATTGACCTCAAAAGTAGAAATCTTTGGGTTTTTTTACGAGTGTCTTTCTGGGGCTGCCCTTTCAAACTTGTAAAAAGACAAGGCTATGCAAGATTGTTCTGATAAAACTCCAGCTGAGTACCACCTGCTTTTCAGCTAATGAGCATTTTGTCCTCCTAATTCCTCTCTCAATTCTTCGCTACTTCCATATAAAATATTGCATTGTACCTTTTTTATACATTCTAAATTGGAATTAAAAGATAAAATATTTTGCAATAAGATGTTCCCTCCATATAAAATATGGGAAAAATGCCTTTCCTCTTAATGTAAAATTTGGTTTAAATTTAAATGCACTTTTGGATGTAGAGATATGAAACAACCAGAGTTTGAAATGTGACAGAGTGGGTGTCTGGAATTTGTTTGTGTGGGAACCCTAATGAATGAAACCTTCATAAGAACACCCATGAGTCTACGTGATGTCATTTAATGTCCCACAGCATAGTAACCACAGTCCTCAGGTTCACACAGCAAAACAACTTATTCCACCTTCTTATTTGTACACTGTCTTTCCACTGCACTGTGTCTTAAACACATATGCAATTCTTTATGGAACTAAATTCCAAAGACTGGATTAAACCATTTTCATACAGCACTAAGTTTGACCTTGAAGCTCCACATGAAATGTTTGGTGTTACACTTTTATGCAATTTGCCTTGGATTTCAACAGCAACCAAATAAGTACTTCCTACCAGTGAGTGCCAAATATGAAGCTAATGTAGGAGCATTCTCATGTTCATGACTGTGCTCAATTGCTGATTATTACTGCATTTCATATTAAAACACGGTGATGTGAAAATAAGTGTTTTGATGAGACCTAAAATTGGATCCCCACTACATGGTAATTTTTTTCCTGTAGTTCTTCTATCATGCTTTCAGTCAGGAAAAAACTCTCTGTCCCTACCAGGGGAGCAATCTGGGTAAGCTACCAAAGATACAACACACACATGAAACAGTGCCCTAAACATACAGCTTTTATGACCAGAATCCAACACAGTTAACCTCACAAAGTGAGGAAATACTGTGTATGATGCCTTTTTGGTCTCTTTTGCTTTTATGAAGATCTCTTTTGTTCTACTCTCACTAGAACATGTGAGAGTACAGAGCCAGATTTTCAAAATGTTTACCCTTTTTCACTCCCTGAAGAGTTTCAACTTTCGGTTGAAAAAAATATGCTAGAAATGCAATTTTCAGAATTGACTAAAGGTTCCAGGCTTTTACCAACAGTTTGGGGAAATGCTGAATGCAAAGCAGTGGAAAAATTCAGATTTCAACTACCAGGATTTCACAGAGGCCATACTGAAACACAGACATGGAATGTCTTAACTCCGTTGGAAGAACCGTGTGTTCTTAAAGAGCTACAACAGAGTTGTTCTTAGAGGGAGTTTTTTTCTCCTTAAGAACAGAAGGAATTTTAAATTGCAGCAATAGACTTGAGCGAGAAAAGCTGGGTAAGGTGTTGGAAAAACACCTCTGAGAAGATCTCAAATTAGTATGTTGCTATGATTGTGCACTCTGTTACCTGCGCTTGCAGGCAAATGTATAGCACATATACACACACCCTTCCAGAGTGCAGTTTGTAAGTAAAAACATTAAGCATAAACACTTCTGTGTATCTGACATCTAATCCATGGAACTGTTCTGAACACAAAATACACAAAGATTTAAAAACTAATGAAAGCTGAATCTCCATGTCTGGTAAAGACATAGAGAGTCTGGAATCTAGCACCGATAGGACTGCTAAATTAAAGGTAATGCTTACGTATGAAAGTTTTCCAGGGTGCATGAAAAGTGACTTCTCAATCCACTCTCTCTGTGGTTTCCAGGCATAAAAGAGCCCATACCACCAGAGAAGTAACAAGCCTGCCGACAGTTCTCCCTGTAGGGATTGCATGTTCAGACTGGCTGCAGAGTGAAAACGTGCTCAGCATGAGCTGTAGCTGATGTCCCATGCCATGTGTTAAGAAAACACCTCTAGCCTACATACTAGGAAACTCCTCTACAAGCTTTAATACATTTATTAATACATATGTTAGAAGCATAGACAGAAACCTTTCAGGAATCAAGAGTTTCCTATGCCATGGCTTTACTGGCAACATGCTGAGAGTAAAGGTCCTGTGTGCTGATTTTGCTCTGCAAGTAAATAGGTTAATCCCTACACACACATGAAAATCAAGACGGCAGTGCTTGGTGGCCTGACACTCCACCTTCTAACGCATGGCAAAATCCCAAGCTTTTGCTGCAAGAACTGACAATATAATTTAATGTCTCAACACAACAGCTTAGGTTGGATGGATGATGTAGCGTCAAATCCTACCACCCTGGCCAAATGCAGGAGCTCACTCCATGAAGTCTCGTATGTAGCAGTAGAAGTGGTGAGAGGAGGGTCACAGTAGCTGCTACTCTGGTAATTACAACTACTGGTAATTATAATTACTGAAGCCAGGACTGCAAAGAGTTTGGATCAGAGGGGGAGGAACTGCCTCTCCAAGAGAATGAGTATTTCTGCAGAATGCAGATCAAGAATACAATACCAGTCCAGGACACATACTCTGAGTACACTCACCTCTTGCTTATCCAGTTCCAGGCCGAAAGGACCAGCTATTGTTTTGCACTCAGGAGGACAAAGTGCATGCTGATTAAAACTTCAAATTGTCTGTTAAAGACTTTGCAGTGATCAGCTTGTGTGACTGTAATAATTCTACTTGTGACAACAGAAGTTTAAACAAAGCAACACAAAATTGCCTTTTGTTGATATGCATATCCCATTGCCTCTTAAAAGAAGATAAACTACACTGTAGCACTATGATAAATGCTATTTCAAAAATAGAGTTTATATATCTTAAGAAACTTCTCTAAATATCCAAATTACTGTTTTCCATTAAAGACTGTATACATCCTGCCACCCATATTTTAGGACCAAGCAATATGTGGTTCACAAGACATTTATCCCCGAAGATATTTATCCCCCAAACTGAGCTTCCCTACAACTTCATGCATTGTTTGGAAGAGAGCATTAAGAAGAGAAGTGGAACCTTGACCCCAGAGGTTTTTTAAAGCAGCAAAACCAGAAAGCAGCTCTCATCGCTGGTCACGGCTTGGAGTCACACCCAAGCTGTGGTATACTGAAGCCAACTTCAGACTAACAGCTGCCTCTGAAAAGCAAAGTGATTATTCCTGCTTCTTGTAAGATCAGCACTGGTACCACAAGTTCCAGTGTCCACATGACCTCAATGAAAATAAAGTCTCAGATGCTCTCTAATCTCAGTATGCTATCTGCATAAAATATTTGAAAGTGCTGTCATGATGTCTGTGATCAAATATGCATTAGATTTCTACTGACAAAACTATAAAAAGGTCACTATTGAAAAAAACCAAACCAACAGAACCACAAAACCCGCAAAACAACAAAAAAAAAACCCCAAAACCCAAAGCTTAACACATAACCCCCCAACAAACAAAAAATTTACATCCCTTTCATTTTTAAATTTAAAAAATCATATTTTTAAAATGCCCAAATGAATCAATTTCAATTTCATTCTATATTAAACTAGCAGGGGAAAAAAAAAAATATATATATATAAAGAAAGGTTTCAGAGGCAATGTTAATTTACTTCTCTGATTTCAAATTCTCACACATTCAATAAACAAATTTAGAGGAATATAGTATATTAGCCTAGAAATATTGCTTAAAGTTGTATTTTATTGTGAAATCTTAGCTGAATGAATGGTGGGATGACACTGCCTGTAAATACCAAATTTTAAACACATTTTTTTATGCCTCTTTTTATATTGTGGGAAGTTTTCATTCCCATTAAACTTTCCTTGAATACAAGCATTTTCTTGTTTTTACACTAAGAATTAAATAAAGCACATGACTCAAATCTGCGTGTCTGTATATCAAGTTATATATTTACTACTCCATTTCTCACTGAAGTTTGCTGTGTTTTCTCGAAAAGCCCATGTAACTTTTGACAGAGAACATCTAATCCTAGACAAAATGGAAAAAACTTGACTGCTTCCTATATATATTTGCAGAACTGTACAAATCTAGGTTCCTAGCAAGCTGGTGCCTTGCTCTCTTATGCAAGGCAAGTGATTACTCACAACCCTGTCAAAGGCAGCAGGCAGGACCTAGTAGCCTGTTTTCTCATGGTGTGTCTGACCTCCAGGGATGCTGAGCACCCCTGGGCACACAATGAGACCCTCACCTGCTCTGCTTAGGTGCAGAAAGCAAAAGACCCTATTCATCATCGTGTTCATCAGCAGTATTTTAGCTGTTGGCTTCAGAGGTCATGAAATAAGTCTTCCTGGTGCCATTAAAAGACTTGCTCTGTACATTGCAGAATAAGGTCCTGCAGTGACTAAGCCTAAGCAGGAGGCAAGCTGCTAACAAGAACTGAATGCTTTTATGTGGAAGTTGAACATGTCAGGGAGAGGGACTGTTTTTGTGGAATTCCTTTGCTGATTGGATAAAACTTGGGCTGCACAGAGCGCAGGTGTTCTTTTATTACCACAATACTGTTGCTGCTTGCCTGAAGAGCAGAGCTGCCTGTAAACACCTATCCAGAGTTTTTGCATGACTTCAACTAGCTAGTGTTTTTTGAATTTATCCTAACAGTATCCAGATGCCCCACCAAAGCCTGGCCAAAGGGTTAACATCATATTTGGTCTGAAAGACAACAAGCTAGACAGAAAATAGCTTCATTTTTCTGGAAACATCTTCATTGCCTGGTTGTTACGATTTGACATAAGTTTCTCAACAAACAAACAAATATACACACATAAGTATATGTATAAAATTTACATTCACTTTCCAAACAGTTCCATGGGCATGGAAAGCCTCATTTGAGTGCAAAATTCCTTTTAGTTTTCTACCCAACATCTCAGGTTGCTACAAATGAAAGGCTGTTTTTCTTATTTCCTGCTCTGGTAACTCAGTACATTGCTCTGGTACAACTTACGGTTTACAAAAACCAGCTAAGTAGGAACAGCTATTAAGGCTTCCATCACATAGGAACTTTTTGGCGTTCTGGGAGTTTACTTACAGGAACTGGGGCTTTGTGAGATGCTAGCAAATTACTCTACACTTTAGCAACAATTACCCTAAGACCTGAACACTCAGAGTAGCTGCTTAGCATGCACATTGTGTTACAGCACATCTCTGTTACCTACACTGTAGAGGGCAGGTAGGATGTTTATGCACAGCACGTAACAGGCAACTTAGTGTCGCCAGACAGAATAGCCAGGATTTGTATTAAAGTACGTAAACCGCAGGCTCTGAATTTGAATGGTTAATCTTCATTACTCACTTCACATTTTCTTGCTATGTATCCACAAGCTGTGAAAAAAACAACCTTCAGTCAGGCCCTCTGTTCCCTTCTCCCAGCAAAGCATGGCTTTGAGACCCCTGAGTGGACTGTCACCATGCATCCCCCATACAGAAATATCTGGCATTTTAGAAAAGGCACAAGAAAATGGCATTTTCAGAAGAGTCAGATCCCACTCTGAACATAACTCACAGAAGTCTGTTCCTGAAGTGATTTTTGAGGTACTGAAATATAT
Organism: Hirundo rustica; assembly: GCF_015227805.2. NCBI lineage: Eukaryota > Metazoa > Chordata > Aves > Passeriformes > Hirundinidae > Hirundo > Hirundo rustica. The sequence goes on from NC_053488.1 coordinate 66,102,923, forward strand.
TTTAAAGACCTGAGTTCACTGACATCTGCTCCTAGTCTGTACAAGAACTGCGTCATGTTCATGTGGCATTCTCCTTGTCAAGTATGCCTGTAAAATCCAAAAGTGTTAGAAACATTCCAGTGAACTCAAGACCAGTGGAAAATTAAGGTAACACGTCTATGTTCATGCTATTGATGATGTATTAGTCTTTGAAAACTCTGAGCCTAGAGTCTATCTGGTTCCTAGGAGACTTGCAGAAGAGGCCATGGGGTCAGGACATCTATTCCTTGACACAAAGGAAAATAAAATCCTGCCACGACAACGGGAGACAAATTACTTCTACACTCCCTGACATCAGCCAGCTATTGGAGTTCATGCTGACATCTCTCAGTCCCCACCCCCGCCCCCCCGCCCCCCCCCCAAAGTATTTCAAAAACTTATTCAGCCATAGAGCACCATATTCTTTCCTACAGACAGCGCCTGAGTTTCATTCAGCTCCTGATTTCAGCTGACAGCCACTGCTGCCCTCCTGCCAGTGTGCCTACGGTCTTGGGTACAATAGGCAGCAGGAAAAACAAAAGGAGGGAAAAGGGAGGAAAATAAAATAAAAAACGTAATTTCTTTTTTTTTCCAAAAATGAAAAATTGAATTATTTAAGCTTTAAACATGCTTGTTTACTTAGAGAAAGTGTACTTCAGGCACAAAAGGCTTGAGTATCAGTCACATACCACTTTAAATTGAAATAGTATCAGGATTGTCCCATGCAGTCAGCTATATTATCCCCTATTGAGAATCTGAAGTTGCAGTTTTTGTATACATACATATATTTAAAGTATGCATCTTTCACACAACGGTCTCCTGGTCTGAATTGACTCCAGTGGGGTTTATGTAACAACAGTACCTGTCATAAGGGCTGTTATCCTTGTAAGAGCAGACAATGATACTATCTTTAGGAGCCACAAAAATGTTGTCTTCAATGTCAGGGCAAGGAGCGCTGTCCCTGCTGGGAGAAGAGCTCTTCCTCTCCAAGGCACTGTATGTGGAGCCATCCCCCACGAACACATTCTCTGGCATCTCTGGGTAACAGCTCTCCAGGTATTTCAGCATCTCCTCCTGCTCCACCTTTTCGGAGAGGCTCTTGCACTCTCCCGTGGCAGCGGCGGTGGTGCTGGTGGTGCAGATGAACACGGTGTCCTCTCCCCTCCGCCCTCTCCTGTCCTTGCGGTAAGCTTTCCTGGCCAACTCGTCACAACTTCCCTTGCCAGACTCCAGGTCCGAGGGGGTCCTTAGCAGCTCCATGACATCCCGGTCCTTGATTTCCTTACAGCACGGACGCATGTTCTCGGGACATTTGGTGCAGCCGTCGGTCTTTCGGGTGAGGGCAATGGCGGCGATGCCCGGCAGGCAGATGGCCGGCCCGATGGCCAGCAGCGGGATGTCTCCTAGGGTCTCTCCCTTGATGCCAGACACGGTGAACATGAAGCCGAACACCAGAAAGACGCTGACCAGAGCCACCACCAGTCCCGTCCGAGGGTTGATGTCGTCGGGTCTCAGGGTCCGCGCCATCCAGCTGGTGCGCACGGGGACACTTCCCTCCACCGGAGCGCCCCTCGGGGCAGGGGACAGACGCTCCCCGGCAAGCTTCCGAAGTTTCCCAGGCAGTGAAGCACGGAGGACCCCGACAGCCGGCACCCCTCGGCTTCCCCTCGGTGGAGCCGCAGACGGAGGGCGGGCCAGGGCTGGGAGCTGTCCTGCCTCCTGCCTCCTCCCTCGCTCCCTCCCTCCCTCGCTCGCTCCCTCGCTCCCGGGAGCTGGTCGCAGCGGCTCCCCCGCCTGTAGCCCCGCCGCGCCCTCCCACGCTGGCGGCGGGCGCAGGGGGCTCGAACCCTGCCAAAGGCCGGGGGTAGAGAGACCGGACGGCTTCCAGCAGCAGCGGCTGGGGAGACAGCTGCCGCGAGGGTTCGCCTGCCCGGTCTCCTCCTCGTCCTCACCCGGCCCCACCGGAGCCCCGCACAGCCGTGAGTACGCGCTCCGCCCGGCGCGGGATGCTGCGGGGCCGGCGCGGGGGCTCGGCGGGGTTGCCCCTACCTGCTGGCCACCGCTGCTTGGCCGGCCGCCGCCGCCACCCCGGGCAGCCTTTCCCTCCCGGGGGAAGGGGAGCGGACCCCCGACAGGCGTCCTTCCTCGGGACGCCGGCGTGTGCATCCTCCGCACGGGCTCCCGCACCTAAAGCCTCTTTTTCGGTGAGGACGGGGCTTGCGAAGTAAATCCTCTCCCGGGCAGACAGCAGTCCTACCCCGAGTCTTGTCCCGAGTTAGGCACCAGTGGAAAGCAAGGCTTCAGGAGATGATGCTCCGTTGCAGCTGGATTTCGTCCTGAATGTGGCCCTTAGGAATAAAGGTGCTCCTGATGTTATTCCCTCCCCAAGAATGAACATAGATGTTGGGGGTCCCTTGGTATCCATGGCCTGCCGACTGTGATGGTGACGTTCTGTCCTTGTGATTTGATGCACTTCGGTTATGGTAATTTGAAGTAAGCACCACGAGCTGAATGACTATAGAAAAGGACCTCAACTAAGTGGGAACGTGGAAAGGCAGCAGCATCTTCAGGCAGGTTGCCAGTGATACAAAAGACTAAATGCTTTCACCTGGGGCAGAGATACTGGGAGATAAAAAGAAGTGATACCAGAAAGCTTCCAAGAAAATTAAGATAACAGGAAAGGACACTCTGAACTAAAATGGTGAAACCATGGTATCTTTAAGTTTTCCCATTAATATGATTCATTTTCCTCATACTACAAACTCGGAAAGTTCCTAGAAGCCAATTTAGAAAACACTCATATGTTTCTCAGGTGACCAAAAGCATAGGTTTTATTTACCCTCCCGTACAACATCAGGAGAACATCAACGGAGCCTCTGTGTTGTACATTTCCAACTTGCCTTGCAGAGAGCAAATCCAAAAATATAATTTTGTAAGTGAGAACAACTCCTGCCTTACAGGACTCTTCATAAATGGGGTGTCAGGTTAAAGTATTAACTGTTTCATTTGAAAGATGAGTAAATGGGAGTAGAAGTACACACTGGGGAGAGTTTTTAAGTCAGTGGCAATGATCAGGGTTTGAGATTTAAAGTTTGTAGTGGACCACGATCATTGTTTCAACCTGTCGTCCAGAAAATTTTCCAGTAAAATTCACACTGAACCTCTCACCTGTTGCAGAGTGGGCTCAAGCAGGAATGTTTTGGACTCTGTTAGAAATACCTTTCCTGACTGAAAGATTAAAAATCAAAGCCTTCTAGCCAGCACAAGTTAACTTCTACTTTTGCCACTGTGCAGGATTTAGTAGCATGAGAAATGACAGTAGCATTCTCAGCTCCTATTTTCCAGACTGAAAATTTGCTGTTTCTTTCCACCTGCTGTTATTCAGATACACAGCTTTTATGTCCTCATGTTGGAATGAATAATGCCTTTTTTTATCCATCAGCTAGATTCTGGATGAAAGGAAATGATTAACCTTCAGGAAGCCCGTCCCACATAACTAAAATGTTGTAAAGTGTAAGTTATGAAATCATGAGTATGTTGGTAACTAATGCCATGAAAGTCACTGTTCCTGCTCCCTGACCTCCCTTCACCTCCCCTAGTGCATTTGAATAGTGTTTCAAAAAACTGGAAATTGTTTTTTTGTTGAAAAACAAATTATGATGCCTGGGAAAAGCAATTACCTGAAGATGTATTCATCAATAGTCCTTCAGAGATAGAAAAAGGACACAGAAATGTAAATATTAGTGGCATTAGCGGAGGGGAAAATTGCTGTAAGAGCTGAAGTACATGTAAAATGGAGTAAAAATGGCCTTTCAGATTTAAGCGACAGGCTTACTTAGATGGAGGAGGGAATATCTACTTTGGAACAGGAATTTGTTAGTGGACAGAAAAACACAGAAAATGTCAGGATGAAGGTGGAACTAAATGTCTTCAATTTGTCCCTTTGTGAGTGATTTCAAGACAAGATTGTATGCTTCCAGCAGGAGGGGATAGAAAGGGAAAACAATCACCCAGTTCCAGGAAAGCATGCCACAATTGTTAAAATGGTCTTTCTAAACTAGAAATCAAGAGATCAGCAAGGGCCACTTAACACAACAAAGCACAAATGCAAATGGTTGAATTTTCTATCCTGTTCATAACTAGAGAAAAAAAAAAAAAATTCTTTTGAGGTGAAATATGTTTCTGTTCTGGTGTGGTACACAAGAATTAGGTACTCAACCATGTTTTTGCCTCAGTTTTCAATGATAACCTCTCTTTCCCCCTCTTGAGTGCCTGGGCAGCAGGATGGGGCTGAAGGAAAAAAGTGTCCTCTACTGTAACAGATCAGGTTTGTGATCACCTGAAGAACCTGAACATGGGTGAATCTATGGGATCTGATGAGATGCTCTGCTGTTTTTGTCTGGGATTGTGTTAATTTTCTTCCTAGTGGCTGGTATGGGGCTCTGTTTTGAGTTTGTGCTGAACACAGGGTTGATAATAGAGCAATGGTTTTGTTATTGCTGAGCAGGACTTACACAGAGCCAAGGCTGTCTCTGCTTTTTGTCCTGCCATGGTGGTGGGGATTTTGGGAGTACGTGGGCGGCTGGGAGGAGACACGGCTGGGACAGGTGACCCCAACTGACCTGAGGGATATTCCAGACCATCTGACATCATGTCCAGTAAACAAAGTGGGGGGAAGAAGGAGGAAGGGTGGGACATTTGAATTGATGATGTTTGTCTCCCCAAGCCACTGTCAGGTGTGATGGGGCCCTGCTCTCCTGAAGGTAGCGGAACACCTGTGTGCTCGTGGGAAGCACTGAACTAATTCATTGCTTTGATTTGCTTGTGTGCATGGACTTTAGTGTCCCTATTAAACTGTCTATATCTCAACCTGCGACTTTTCTACCTTTTACCCTTCTGATTCCCTCTCCAGTTCCAGGGGTGTGTGTGTGTGTGTGTGTAAATGAGTGGCTGCTGGGGCTTGGCTGCTGGCAGGAGTTAAACCATGACAGATACATCCAAGATTCCCAACGGAATTAGCTGACATAGCTGACACAGTTGACATAGCTGACATAGCTGACATAGCTGACAATCCACTCTCCATGGTACTTGAAAAGTCCTGGCAGTCAGGTGAAGTCCCAGGTGACTGGAAGAGTAGAAATATTGGACCCACCTTTAAAAATGGTAGGAGAAAGAACTCTGGGAACTACTGATCTCTCAGCCTCTCTGTACTGATCTTTCCTATCAAAAGCTACCCAGTAGCTCTCTAAATTGTCTAGGGAAGGATTTGATTGGCGGGCTGTTCAGTGGATGAGGAATTGGTTGAACAGTCATACCAAGAGGGTAGTAGACAGCTCAATCTTCATATGAAGATTGGTAATAGATGGTGTCTCTTAGGGATCTGCCATGGGACAAGTACTGTTTAATGTCTTCCTCAATGATGGAGGACCACTGGCAGGTTTGCAGCCAGCCTGCTCTGAGTGGTTTAAGTGCTGCTGTTGATACACCTGTTGGTTGGGATGCCATCCAGAGGGAGCTGGACAAGTTTGAGATATGGGTCCATGGGAATCTCATGAGGTTTAACAAGACCAAGAACAAGGTGCTGCACCTGGGTTGGGGAAACCTCCAGTATCAGCCCAGGCTGTGAATGGATCGAGACCAGCCCTGTGAGCAGGACTGGGGGGTGCTGGTGGATGAGGGACTGGACATGATCCAGCCATGAGCACTCACAGCCCAGAAAGCCAAACGTGTCCTGGGCTGCATCCAAAGCAATGTGGCCAACAGGGGAGGGAGGAGATTCTGCCCCTCTGCTCTGCTCTGCTCTGCTCTGCTCTGCTCTGCTCTGCTCTTATTCCACCTGGAATCCTGCATCCAGCTCTGGGGTCCCAGTACAGGAAGAACATGGACCAGTTGGAGTGAGTAAGGAGTGGGGCCACCAAGATGATTAGAGGTATGGAGCATCTTTCCTACCATGAAAGGCTGAGATAATTGTTGAACCTCATGACATTTCCATGGGTCCACTTCTCCATCTCATTCACATCCCTCTGGATGACATCCTGTCCTTCAGGAGTGTCAACTGCATCACTTACCTTGATGTCATCTGCAAATTTGTAGACGGTGCATGCAATACCCTTGTCTATGTCATTAATGAGGTATTAAATAACACTGGTCTTAATACCAACCCCTGAGGGACATCCCTTGTCACTGATGTCCACTGGGACTCTGAGCCATTGACCACTACCCTCTGGATGTGACAGTCCAGCCAATTCCTTATCTATCTAAAAGTTCACTCATCAAATCCATCACTCTCTAATGTAAAAAGCAGGATGCTGTTAGGGACCATGTCAAAGGCTTTACAGTAGATAAATGACATTCACAGCCCTTCCCTTGTCCACTGATGTAGTTACTCTATTCATTCTCTATTGCCAGTCACTGAGGATTTCTCCTGACTGCCATGGCTTTGCAAATACAGTGGAGAGTGACTTGGCAGCTACATTACACAATTCTCTCAGGACTTCTGGGATGCATCTCATAGTGGATCCCATAGACATATGTGTTCTGGTTCCTCAGGTGATCAGGACCCTGATCTCTTAAGGAAGAAAGCACTTTTCTCACCCAGCCCCCACCTTGCTGTCCATCCACTCAAGAGGGGTGGGAAGAGAGATTGACAATGAAAAAAAGTTGCTGAGTATCTCAGCCTTCTCTCATCCATTGTTTCCTGTTTTCTAATCATGTCATCAGAGGAGTACATTTTCTTTGACCTTTCTTGATTACCACAGAGAAACCACAACAGCTATTTGATAAGCAGCTTTAGATGTACTATATTCCTTTTGGTTTTTTATGTAGGTTTGAAGATAAAGATCAGAAGAGGATGGACCAAGATGGATGTTGTGAAAACAGTATCAGCTGAATGACAGGTAATTTTTTCTGGTACTTCTTTCTTAAACCCTTCTCTGAAACTGCTGTTTTGCAGATACAATTGTCTACTTCAGCCAAAGGCTTTTTGTAAGAGCAAAGACTTTCTCTGACCAGGCAGTACTGCAAAATCCATGAAAAAGTGTGCGTGCCATATTTTTCAGTATCCTAAAGTTAGAAGACCTGGCAGATGGAGTTTTGAATTAATACATTACAACTGACAGCTGGCTTACATCTAAGATCTCAGGCATACCATGCAAGAACTCCACAAGCCCTTAATAACATCATAGGTAAAATTAGACTCTAATTTTCACCTTCCAAGCTCTGTGGCAATGCTATAACTTCATACTGTTTTTGAGTATGGGATCATGTAAGCCCTATCTATAATTTGGATATGGAATATGGGACTTGTTTTGCTAGCAAGTTCTGTGTGGATTGGGATACTCAAGTTTCAAGCTTTTACACTAATGCACTTGTGCACATATTTGAGCCGCCCCATTAGCTTGAGGAGACAGTCCATCATTCTGCTGAGGTCACTGGCAGGCACTTCAAACCTGCTCAAGAGATGCTTCACAGAAGTCCTTCCTGTCTGCAGCGAGTACTCCTTGCTGAAAGTGGATGCTGAATGCGCAACATCCATCTCCAGGCCTTTTTGTACATTGTGTTTTCTTGGCAGTATATACAAAAGGAAATACTTGACAATTTCTTTGTAATGTGCAGGTATGTGCTGTGGTACTCATATACCTCTGTTAAAAGATTTTTTTTTTTCTCTCTATTTGAACATGCTTGTTGTTTACCCAGCATCACATACCATCATTACCTTATTTATATTTCTTAGGGATCTGTGAAGCCACTTCTGATGTCTCTTCCATTCCTCTGGACTGCTCTCAAAGCCCCAGGCAGCTCTCAGTGTCTTCATGTCCTCAAGCACAAGAAGTTCACCTGAGGGAGGACTTTTGGGCTCTGACTGTTCACTCAAGCACCTGGGTCCTGCTCTTTGTAGACAATCATTTGTGCTTGACTGCTGCTTGCTGGTCAATTGGCCGGATGTGGAAGGGCTCTGCTGATGAGAGCATCTGATCAATAAACAAGGGGCAAAAGAAAAATAACAGATGCCTGAAGGGCTTGTGTTTTGCCACTGAGCCACCACACCAGGAGTGGGATTCAGAAACCCTGGTAGTGAGTCATGCATCCATCTTGAGGTGACCTCGGGGACTTAGCAGGACTGCTGTGGAAGAGGTACAGGCTGCTGTATGAGTCACGGCATCAGGCAATAAATTAGCCAATATAATTCACTGGGAACTTTATCTATCTTCATCGCTCTGCCTGATATGCTCTTTCCCTTTGGGAAGTTTCTGATTAAATATACTTTATTTCTTATATTGAAAATTGCTCACAAAAGATGCAATAAACTCAGGGGAGTCACCCAGAAGTAGTGCATGTTATGAACAATGGTGAATAATGGGTAGCTTGCTTTGTCCCAGAGAACTTAGCAAACACTTCTTAAAGGGGGTCTCTAATTGAGTTGCTTGTCTATTGAAAAAAGAGGAAGGGAAAATAGGTTGTCTTGACCTACCTCTGCAGAAGAAGCTAATAATTTTTGATATGCTGGAACACTTTTAAAGTAGTTTTAAGCATAATCTTGACCACGTATTAGGGTACTTGCAATGACTAATTCTTTCTGTGAAGCTTGCTGACATCTTTCCTGTCTGTTTAGGAAAATTAAGTATAAAACTAAGGGAACTGATCAAAAGGCTATGCATGTCCCTTGAAGGCTTGGGAAGACTGGAACTTCCCAAGCCAGTTAAACCTGAAGCAAATTTAAATGGGGATGGATATCATCAAAGTCTATACCTCATTTAAACAATACAAATATGTCTTTAAAAATATCATCTTGTGCTGTGGATATGAAAGAAGAAATTAAATCTCTGTCATAACAGTCCTGATTGCCTGACCCATGATTACTTCATGCCACATCTGCACCCTATCTAAGACACAGCAGCTAATCCAGGAGAACATTTCCAGGCATATGAATGACAAGAAAATAATCAGAAGCAGTCAGCATCGATCACAAAGGAGGAAGTCAGGCTTGATCAGCCTGATAGCCTACAGTGAAACAGCTGGCCTTCTGGATGAGGGGAGCATGGGTACTGTCTACCTGGGCTTCTGTAGGCCTACTGTCAAAGGCTTTTGACACTGTCTCCCATAATCTCCTCCTAGAGAGGCAGTTTTTGTGTGGCTTAGGTGCACAGTGATCTGGACTGAAAATCGCTTGAATGGGCAGACCGAAATGCTGATGGTTGGTGTTACAATATCTAGCTGGATGCTGGTGACTAGCAATGTACCCCAGGGGTCAATACTGGGTCCTTCAACAATCTTCATTAATGATCTGGATGATGAGGCAGAGCGCACAATCAGGAATTTTTCAGAGAACATAAAACTAGGAGGAGTGGCCGATATCAGAGGGTCATGTTGTCATCACAGGGACATCAACAGCCTTGAGAAATGGGCTGATAGGAACCTCATGATATTCAGCAAGGGGAAATGCTAAATCCTGCATGTGGGGAGAAAAAAAAAATAAAAATATATATATATACTAGGTACTGCCCAGCTGGAAAGCAGCTTGATAGAATAGGACCAGGGGGTCCTGAGGCACACCAAATTTAATATAAGACAGCAGCATACCTTTGTGGCAAAGAAGGAGAATGATGTCCTGGGCTGCATTATAAAGGGTATTGCCAGCCAGCTGGGAGGGGATCCTGCTTATTTACTCAGAGCTGGTGAGGATATCCCTAGAGTACTTTGTCCAGTTCAGCACTCCTCAGTACAGTAGAGCCATGAACATATTGCAGGAAAACCATTATTCAGCGGACACTTCAGTGGAAGGAGCATTAGGCTAGCTGAGGGACTGGAGCACCTTTGCTGTGAGGAGAGGCTGAGGGAGCTGGGCCTGTTCTGCCTGAAGAGGAGAAGAGCGTGAAGGGAGGTCACAAAAAAGACACAGCAGAGCTCCTTCCAGTGGTGCCCAGTAACAGGGCCAGAGGCAGTGGGCACAAACTGAAACACGGGAGGTTCTCTCTGAACTTCAGAATACCCTTTTTCATTGTGAGGATGACCAAACACTAGGGCAGGTTGCCCAGAGAGGTGGTGCAGTCTCCACCCTTGGAAATCCTCAACAGTCATCTGGATACAGTCCTGGGCAACCTGCTGTAGATGGCCCTGCTTGATGAGAGGGTTCTTCCAACGTGCACCATTCTGTGATTCTTTTATGGCAGAGAAAATGATGAATGAGTGTGAACATGTGTGCATATACAGACTGAGCACTCTCTCATCACTGTGCAGAGGCACTGGAGAGCGATAGCCAAAGTATTTTTTACTGGAGATGGGGATGAAAGCAGATCTCTCTGAAGGGGTGAAGTCTGCATGGTACACCAGGAATTCTCTGGGGTAAGGCGTGCAATGGGGCACAGAGTGTGCGCATAAGTCACAGAGCAGCTGTGCTTTTGAATAATGTGAAATCTACTTTTTTTTCAGAAGGCAGCCCATTTAATAACTGTCAAATGGTGATGGCTTCCCTAAACCATCTGTTTCAACAGATCATCAGCCATCACATAGCTGCAGGCACTAGGAGTGGTTTGCTGCAGTCCGATGGTAGCCTCTCACTCTCAGGCATTTCCCTGGCAGCCCCCCTTTCTTGCTGCTTTTGGGAAATACCTGCAACTTCACCCTCTGCTACCCAGCAAGGCGAGTATCTGAGAGGGGGTTTCTCTGCCCTTCAGTAGCTCTGGGGCCACAGACACTCCCTGGGGGACATCTCACCTCAGCCCAGTGCTGGTGGCTGCTGCAAAGAGCTTTCAGGGCCTCTCTAAAGACCAGGGGAGAGAGGTGAGCCATGACATAGGTATCTGCCAGCTCTGCTGTCTCAGTGATTGATACTTGGCAATAAGTATAGCTGGGGATCAGAACAAAGCATGTATACACTTTTTTTTTTTTTTTTTTTCCCCAGTTGGCTTTTGGGTGCACCAGAGACTAAGATCAGGAAGGGACAGAAGTCTGTCTGGGCTCTTTCTTCCAACACTGTGAACATGCTACTGAAGACTGCCTTCAGAAGAAACAGTTTTTGAGTTTGTACCCATAGGTACCCTCCATGAAGATTTGTGATGAAAAATATGCAGAAATGGTTGTTAGGAAGATCTTGCTATTTTCCTCCATGGAGAGTGCAATGAATGGGTAGGAAGTAGCGGTAAGGCCTCTGTGATGCAGTGGAGAAAAAGAGATGTTTTGTTGTCCAAAGAGAAATGCATGTGCATCACCATGGCTCTTGCATGCCACTACTGTCTTAAAATTAAGAACTGACTTGTACAGGCATCACTCATAAGAGTGGCTAAATGTGTACTTGATTAACCTTAGTGCCCTACTGACTAAATAGGCAGCTTATGGGGACAGCTTCACAGATAGTAATATTGCTTTTCTATGGTCTTGTTCCCTTTTCCCGTAAGCTGTACCCATAAGTATTATCCCACCCATTATCTAACTAAACCATCACAGATGATGAGATGAGAACCACCATAGCAACAGCGATGGTACTGTACCATGTCAGGGAGCAGTACTTAAAGGAAGGCTTGTGTGTTCGTTGTGCTGGGGGCACAGCTCTGTGAATGCTTTATGTACAGACCAGATCGTGGTGTTTACTACATAAGGAGGTGTGTAACCACAAAGGGTGAAAAGCAGTGATGGGGGAGGACTTTGCCAGCATTACACACTTTTCAGTGCAGTGGGGTGTTCTTTTGTTTCAAAGGCGTTTGATGCAGGGGTGTAATAAAGTTTTTATTGCTATATACTTGGAGCACTTGCAACATTTAGAGTTGGTAAAAACCTTGCATGCTGATATCAGGGGATATCAAATGGCTCCTTATTGCAAGTGTGGGTGTAAATACCTTGCTTTTCACTCCTTTTCATAGAATGGGCCTGTGTCTCTGGAGAAAAGGGGAAGGATGCAGTAAAAATAGCTAAAAATGTCGCAGGGGAGGAGTATGAGAAGGTCTCCAGCTAGACCACAGGAGTGAGGGCTTGGTACAAACCAAGCCTTGAGGACAGGCTCAGAAGGGCCAGACCTGTTTCTCTACCCACCTTCATTTCCCCTGCCCTCTGCCTGGAGCAGAGACAGCGCAGGCCACTTGGGGCAGCTTCATTTGAGCAGGGATGTTCCTTACCACATCCCAGAGATACTAGGTTTAGAAGGGGCCAGAGACTATTTACCCAATGTGTTTACTATTGCTGGCCCTTCACAGACCATCACCAGCCATTCCCTGGCTGAGGTTTCATCTCCACATCCAGTATCAGGCATCAAGTGCCCTGTGTCCTCTGTCAAGGGATCTCCAGACACAGGGAAAGCCACATGGCAGGTTCCTTTTTTGCTCTGCAGGTTGCGGTGAAATACTGTCCAAAGCATTTGAAAAACTGTTTAAATCATTTCCACCAAAGAATACATATTTTATTGGCATGGTGGTAGGAAAGACATGGCAATAGAAATTTTGTAACTTTTTGCTCCTTCCTGCAAAGTGCAAGTGGTTCTCAGACTTTGATGGCATTTTGGGTCACCAGGGTGTGTGGACACTCTCTCTTTAGCTGGCCTATTCCCAGAATCCTGTTGCAGCAGGAAAGCTGTCAGAGGTATAGCCCCAAGACCTGCAGGGGAAGACAACTGGTAAAGGAGAAGCCAGCGTGCTTCCTGCTTCCCTGACTGCTGCACCACGAGCAGATGGGCACTTGTGCAGTGCCACACAGGATAAAGACCCATGCGTAAGCACATCCTTGGGGCTTCCAGTTAATTCCAAATGCCCTCCTCCCAAGACTAATTTTCATTTTCCATCCAGGAAGCAATGTTCAGCTGAAGCAGTAGAATAGGGACATCAGAGACTTCTTGTCTAGACTGACAGCTCACCCCAGGCACAGTCAACCTGGATTGGATACCCCCTCAACTCATCTCCCTATGGAAAGTGAGCACAGGCCAATCTGGAACCATCCGCTACTGCTGTCATGTGGTCTCTGAAAAGGAGCGACCTGCCATTGGTGCGTTTTGACTCGTACCTTGTGCTTTGACAGGAAGCTGCAATGTGTCAGGATGAGAAATTAATTAGCCTCATGCTGCCGCAAGCATTTCCAGGCCCAGCTGACAACTGACTAATTAAGAACCTCCCTGTGGTGTCTATTTTAGACAACCATTTACTTTGATACAATTTAACATGAGCATTTCTAATGGTTTATTTCACAGGCAACTCATTAGATTAATTTGTGTGGCAAACAGCAGGAACTTGAGTAGACATTTTGAATTCCCAGCCACCAAAAGTTAGGACTCTTTTGCCAGAGTGAGCTAATCAAGGCAAAACACATGCTTCCTTCTGATATTTTGTGTCATATCATTTGTTTTCAGATGTTACTTTAACCCAACCCCAGAACTTTTGAAAACTGAAGGTGACCTTGTAAGCGGTGGTCCTTAGGAGCCAGTTAATGTCCCTGTATGTGATTTGCCCATCAGAGTAATTTGCAGGGCTTGCAGACTGAGCACCAAGAATGCTAAGTGCATCACATTATCAGTGTTGTCTGTTTCAGCATCTCAGAGAAGACTGGCGAACCGAACTTTCTGCTAGCCCAACAATCCCTGCATCTTATGACTGTGGAAAATGCTGATACGTGTGCAGCTCCAACTCTATGTGCTTTCACAGGGATCTCCCACAAAGCCTAACAGTATCAGAAGAGGGTCCTGCATCCCTCAAATAGCAGGAAGGAATGTCCTTCCTTTCTACCTTGACTTTCAAATGTTAAGCTTGACCCTACCTAACTGCATATATGCAGTTAGTCTTTAGCAACCTACAGGAGTGCCAGATGTAGTCTGGACCATAGTAGGGACATGGGTTGAAAACTAACCCACAGGCAACTTGGTTTTTCTCCACACAATCTGTCCTAATGGGAAAACGTGTAGGAGGATTTTTCCTTCCCTTACTTTCTCTGCACTGCCTCGTTCACAAATTACAATTGTGAGGGTGAAATATTTGACTCCAAGTTAAGAGTAACTAGATGACAGCAAAGGTGTCAGGTTGGACCTCACATAGCATATGATCGCACATCTTGGAAAGAAGACTGGGGCTCGCTCTGGGTGGGGAAAGAGAGCAAAGAACATGAGCTGAAAGGCCTTGACAGGGGAATAGGGTGGTACCACAGCAACTAATTACTCTGTGTGATTTTCAGCAGGATACAGTTCTCCACATGACTGAGATCCGGATTTTCATTGTCACTGGAATTGGGAAAGTCTCTTTGAAATTAATATTTGAACAGCTAATATATTTTCTTTTTCCCTGGGGGGATACTAACTAGTTCACTATTTTCGAACACCGTCAGAAACTTAGGTTAAATCCTGAGAGATTAATATTGCCTCCAATTTTTGTTGAAGTTGGCTTGTGGATTAGGATATATAATTTCATTGGACAAATTGCTTAAACTGAGAATGCCTCCCTACAAGTCGTCTGCTCAGAGGTACCTGCTCAGAGGCACACAGACCACCATTGCTTGCTGATAAAGAGGAGTTCTTCCATGCTTTTCTTTCTAAAATGCTATCCCGACCTAAAATCCCTATATTCTTATTTAGGATAACACATAAAAAGTGAAAACTAAAAACATTAGTGGGATTATAGGTTTGCATTTCTCAGCGCCTAATTGTTTGTAATTCTTGCCTCACTCTCCCTCACTCCCAGAAATTCTGTGTGACCAGAATTTGGAACATTTCCTCTGTTTCATGGCAACAAAGCTATGCTGTAGAGGCTCCACAAAACCACACACACATTATGATTTTTATCCCTTGTTGCAGGCTGGCTGTGTGTAAACACTTCCCTCCCAGTCCTGTCTGAGCCTTTTTGGATGCAAGCTGCTACAGCAAATATCAAGTGTGACTATTTGCTGTAGCCATCTGCCCTCTGCCTCCTAATCCTTGTGGCTGTTGCTGCCTTTCCCCATGGCAGAATGCTGGGAGGCAGATGACCCACTTCCCAAGACTGAAGGTGCCATGGAACATAGGGTAGTTGCAGTGCCCAGCAGCTCTGCTGAAGCTGAGCGCCGGCAGCCAGAAGGCAGGGAGGACTGAATGCCAATTGCCTCTGAAATGCACACTGTGCACTCCCCCCAGCAGATGCTTCTGCTGTAGCTGTGTGACAAAATGTGCTCTTGACTCACAGGGCTGGACTCCTCTCGGGTGAATACTGGCTCAGCACAATCAGGTTGTATTTCTTCCTGTCAAAAGCCTCCAAAGACCCCTATTAAGCAGGGGTCTTCTAGAGTTGTGGGTGGGTTTTGTTGTTGTTGTTGTTGTTGTTTTTGTTTGTTTGTTTGTTTGTTTTTTTTTTCCTGAGGAGTAGCTTTATACAAGCAGCCTATGTCACATTGATGATTTTTTTTTTTTTTTTTTCTTTTCTGGTGGTCCTCTGGATATTTCGTGATGGCTTCATGAGGTTACTGGCACTGCTCTGCTGACTCCTACCTGCCATGCAACTCCCATGGCTGAGCTCAGCCTGCTTGAAAAATAACTGTCTACCAGAGTACTCATGTCAACTGCTGGATGAAACTGGATGAGCTGCAGTTGTTGTTTCTTTTGAAACTATCAGGTGTTCTTTTTTTCTTTTTTTTTTTTTTTTTCTTTTTTTTTTTTTTGTACTCTTTTATTTACTATTACATATATCTCTTTCCAAGAATATTGTGTGGTTTCTAAGGATACTGTGTGTAAGAGTCACATGTCCTTTGTGCTTTGGTGTATTAACGGATGGGGTACCTGGGCATGTTGTGGTAGCTGAACAGTTGACCTGATCGTGCAGTTTTGATTTTCAGTCTCTCACCAAATGTGTGTCATTGATTCCTAGGTACTCTCTTGCCCTGGGTCCCAGGTGTTGCACTTGGTTTCTCCTATACTCCTAGCTCCCCTCCGGGGCAAGGCTATCCTCAGGGATAACACAGTCTCCTGTTACACACACTTGGAACAGCCCACAAGGTGTGGAGTCCTTGGGCTTAAACTATAGAGTATGATGCTGTGTCTCTACTAAAGGCATTGGTTTTCCTGTTGTGAATTCCTGCCCTAAATCCCACCCTATTCTGCCAAGGGGAGCCACCAGCTGCCATGTTATCCCATGGCTTTTTGCAGGGTTGCTGTTTTCAGCAAATAAAGGTTCTAGTGGTGTTTGAGCATTCATTCAGACCCTGTGTCCTTGTAAGGATCTTTTCAACATTTCCTATTCAGGTGCTACCTACTATCCAGTTAAATGTAATGGAAATTTTACTAATACCCTCAGAAGACTAGGATATTACTCTCCCTCATTAGTGGACAAGACCATTACAGCATTATAGCATTATAGCTTCAGAAGATATTAAATCCCTTCACCTACTCTTTGGATGGGGAAACAAGGCATGTATTATGCTTTCTCTTTGGATGATGCCTGTTCTCACAATGGGTGATCATCTGAGACAGGAGCTGGTGTCCTGTCAGATGAGTGTGCTGTAGCAATTTCTCTCATCATCATATATCTAGCCCTGAATTTGGAAAATGGCTCCTACTAGATGGGACCTGAGCTAAATTTACCTCCATGGTTGCAGCTGTGCATTTCTGTAACCATTGATGCTGCAGAACCCAGTGTTGAACTCCCACTACTTTTTATTAGTTCCTAGGAGACTTGGTGGAGGGGTGTTGAGATAATTTCTCTGTCTTCCCCTGAAATTTTTATTTCTGGAGTGCATCTCAAATATCCTTAGAGAAAAGGAATGAAATTCAGCAGTATGACTGTGCTAGCAGAGCAAATGTTTTGCTGGTGGTAGCTATTTCCCCCATCATGTTAGCACTGAATTTGTTCTGGTATTCCTGAAATGCACTTTCCTTTAAACACTTCATTTCTTCTTTAGAGTGAGCCAAAATGCTCCCTTGTGTGAAAGCTAGCCCTGGGAAGACAGTGCTAAGCCTCTTATGAGAGCAAAGCTGTGCTTGTGTTTAGACTTATTCCATCACTCTCTGTGGCATTTGAGCTGATTCCACCTTTTACGCCTATCACTTTCTCATTTCCTTTGGCTACGATCCCTCTTTCTTTCTGCTGAAATGTTTGGAGGGCAGGCAATTCCATGGCTGCCTGCAGATGAAACCAGATCAGCTTTCAGTATTGAGTTGTGTAACAGCTGCCCACTGTCACTTCAGAGCCAATTTTGGGACAGTGTCATCAGCTTTGTCAATCCATATGTCCCAAGGAGATTTTTACTGGATAAAAGCTTAAGTGCATATTAATTGGATCAAATTCTTAAATGTGCATCTGAGACATGAAGGGTCAAATGAGACACCCAACTCTTTCTAACCAGACAAAACTGTAATTCATTGATATCAGAGTTCTATGAATTTCAGATATCCATAGGCACATGATATCTAAAAGATTGTCCGGTGCTCACCTGAGCCTGTATATGAATATGTGGGAATGACCAAGAAAAAAATAAGTATTATTTTTGCAAATTTTGCCTTTTTTTTTTTTTTTTTTTAATGAAGATTTTAATTGTAACATTTGTGCTTGGCAAAAGCATGCAACAAAAAAGCCAGTAAGAATATTAGAGTTTTAGTTCCACAAAGCAAGTGTAAAAAGATCCAGTGGAAACTTGCAAATACATATCATAGCTTTCTAATAATAAAAATGTCCCACTTGCCTTAGATGTGGGACACTGTGTTCTGGAAGATGTCCTCTTGCTGCCTGAACAGCAGGGCCTCCTCCAGTGAGAGCATGCCCTAAGTTGCTCTTTGCCATTGCATTCATTTCTGCACAAGACAAGACCCTGGGCTGGCAGGTCAGCTGCACACAAGCTGCATCGGATCCCAGGTGGCTTCTGGCAGGAGGTTCAGCATCAGCCTGTCCTGTCAGAACACGCCAGGCCACTGATGGACTCAAACAATGCATGGAGCTGAGAGAGCTTCATAACTGAAGTACCATGTGCTCTATGTGAGCAGTCTGCAGAGACCCCACTTCTTAAAACTAAGTCTCAGGACTGAGTTTGGACTTATTTCTCTTTGTCTAAACATAAAATCGTGATCAGTTCAGTTTGCTTCACTTGCCTGGTTTGTACTAGTTAAATTACTCACTAGCCTGTTAGTGGCTTAACTTCATCCATTACCTTAATATTTCTTTAATTCCATTTAAATAAGAAACTAATCACATCTGGTGCAAAATTTGCTGAATGATAGGGAATTGTGGCTGCTCAGAAGCTCACAGTCGGACATTAACTCTAGGACATTTCTCAATAGGTTTCTGCTTACCCACAACATGACAGCTGCCTTCAGGGTGGCCAGAGGAATGAAAAAAAATGAATACTCATTTATTTTATTTTGAATAACTCTTTTGTTGTAAACAAACTAATAAGCACACCTTAGTCAGGCATGGAGAATTTATAAATCAGTGTATCAGGAGCTCTGTTGCTCTGATAGTCAATTGGTATATACTGATTTGCATTTCTCACTGATCAGACCTTCCTGCATGAGATAACCCCTTATATTTGAAACCCCTAGTATGATATATTTAAAAAGTGTGTTTGGCCAATTTCTTTACAGCCCTGGATAGCTTTTAATAGGACATACAAATCCAGCATTCTGGGTCCTTTGGAAAAATGAATTTCACTACGGAATGTCACATAGTAATTTTTCCAGGAATAACCTGGGATTTTTTCAAGTTGGATAAATTCCAGCTCAAGTAATTGCACTATGCCTTCCCCAGTTCCCCCAAAGGTCCAATTAATTCAGGCATTCTTAGCATAAAACTGTTACACACTGCTACTGTACATGGCTAGGCAGCTGTTGTACTTCATCCCAACAACAAATACACCTCAGTGCTGCGTGAGTTGAGTCCCTCACACCACCCTGATGTGGTGTGCCTGAATGATTCCAATTCTCACAGTCCTCCAAGAAAAAGCACACTGGTTACACACACTTGTGTTACGATTTTCCTAGACCTGCTATTCTTGATTATCCTTCTTTGTCCTGCTGCTTAAATTCACTCCTGGATCTTGAACTATCATAGGTTAGGAGGGTCTCAGAGTAGGGGATGTGCAAAGTGCACTGGCAGGCTGTATTCACATAGCACATGCTGTTTTGAATACCTGAGAGGGCACCCTCACCGAGGTAATGAGCAACTTCCTGATTGCCTAACAGGCGTGTGACACTTATGCTTGCTGATCTCTATCTGTAGTGAAAGAAAAGTTTAAAATCTTAGAGAGAGAGTGGAGATAGAAAACCCATAGCTGCAGTGGTGCTTGTTCTACTTTTTCTTTTGAATTTGTTTTTACATGTTTTTTTGACCAAGTCTCAGTCTGATCCTTGCAGCAAGAGCATGTTGCTTTGAGGCACACTGGCTCCTAGCTCTAATGAACTGGTGTGACTCCTGTGGTTTGTAAAATCAGCTGCACTACTCATACCTGACCCTTGTCAGACTGGAGCCAGCTGTCACATCAGTCTCAGAGCTTCTGAATAGAGAGCTTTCCAGGCCTTGTCCAGCTTCAGAAAACTTGCCCCTGTCATAATCACTGTAGTAGTGAGGATGTTTCAACAATAAGGTTGAAAGAAATGGCCTCTTGCTTCTGTAGTTCTGCTCAAAAGCAATGTAAGGCCCAAAGGTAAACCCTGGCTACACTGTCTTCTTGGAGGGACCTCTGCACTGCTGAAGCAGAAGCTAAAAGCAGCCGGGCTACAATGAAAGAGGATCCCACAAAAAGCAAGCTGAATATGACATGGATCAGAAGGTGGCAGTTTCTCTATCATGCGCTTTTCTCTTTGAACTTCAGTGATCCTTTTGGGCATGCTCTAAGATTTCCAGTAGTGTCAACTCCCAGCATATGCATCCAAGTCTGCAAGATACAATGGGGACAATTTTTTTTTTTTTTTTTGTGGAGCTGCTGTGAGATGAGATAATCCACACTTCTGTATCATCTGCACCTGTGGATATACTTACCTTTCAGCCCACAAGGGGTTCAGTTCAGCATGCATTGCTTGAGGGACTGAACTTCAGCTGGCAGCTTCTGGGTCAGCCTAGTGTGGGCAGGTGGAGTAGATCTGGGAAGGAGGTTGTTCAGTGACAGGCATCCTACGTCAGTCTCTCTCTGATGTTCGTCAAGGCTTCACTCAGTGTGAATTTACAGCTTCCTTCCTGCATGGCTGTCAGGTGTAGCTGTCATTGTAGCAGACCCCTCTTCCGGTTGTGACATCGGCATCCTCTGACCATGACACGAAGAACTTGATAAAGGCTGCAACACGGAGGTGGCATGTGCCTGCCTTTACTGCATGTGCTAACAGAATCAGCCAGCTCACATTTCATCCTAGTTCAGTCAGGGGATGAACACATTCAGTACAAGTCCTTCCTGGGAAAAGGCTGTCATCCCTGAAACTTGGCTATCTCCAAGCCCATTGGCTTACAACATGTGTCAGTGAGCATAGAGAGCAAGTCAAACCATTAGGAAAAAGGGTTTCATCTCATGTGTAATTGAGCAAACTGACATTCTTCAGAGTGGGACGGGGAAGAAAACTGGAAGGATAAGAATGAAAAAACCCGTGGTGAGAGGGTCCAATTTGATTTTTATTTATGCCTCAGTATGTGTTATACCTAAGTATCCTTGGAGGGAGTGTACACGTGTTGGGAGCTCCGTCCCGGGGAGGCTTTGCCTGGCAGCCGATCAGGGCAGAGAAAGTTTCCACGATCGGGCTGCGAGTGACCCCCACTTGCTGGTGGGGCAGATGCCCGGACGCCCAGGACAAAAATGCCTGGGAAATCGGGCTGGGACAGGAGCCTTAACACAGAACAGCAATTAGCCGCGACACCCCCAATGCCATTCTGCTTTGGGTTTCCCGCAGGGATCGGGAGCTCGCCCGGAAGGTCCGCTTGGCCCTCCTTCCCCTTGGCTCGCCTTTCTCTCCCTGCGCTCCCGCTTCCCCGTCCGCACCTGTCCCGCCGTGCTCCGCCGCTTCCCCGAGGCAGCTCGGGGCACATCCCAGTGCTGCGGTGTTTGCCGGGGCCGAGCGGGCGCTGCCTGCACCCAGCCCTGCACCCAGCCCTGCACCCGGCCCGCAGCCGCCGACGCCGGAGACACGCTGCTGCCGCCGCTCGGAAACCGCGCCCGGCCGCTCCTGAGCGCTGCGCAGCCTCACCGCTGCTCCAGCCGCCCAGCTCCAGCTGCCGAGCTGGCGATAACCGAGCCTACAGCGGACACCATCTGTGCCTGTCTCCTGTTTCTCCCTCCGTCTCTCCGCTGCCCTCTCTGCTCTCTTTTCTATTCCGCTTCGGTAGGAACGCTTGCCCTTCTTTATCAAGAAACAGTTCTTACCAAGAAGCAGATGTAATATTGCTGTGTTTGTGCTTCATTTTCCTCCGAGAAATCAGTCAATAAGAATCCTCTCCAACTCCCCTTTTTGCAGCAGGATGGGACACATGGGTTGAGGTAAAGACACTTTAATAGGGAAAGTAAAAGTCGCCCACAGAAGCAAAGGAAATCAAGGAATTCCTTCATTGCTACCCATAGGCAGGCAGGTGTTCATCCATCTCCAGGACAGCTGAGCCCTATTATGGATGAGAAGGATGGCTTGGGAAGACAAATGCCGTGACTCTGAACTTCCTCCCCTTCCTTCTTTCTCCAGATTTATATGCTAAGCATGGCACCACAAAGTATGGGATTGGGATACCCCTTAGGTCATTTGGGGTCAGCTGCGTCCCCTCACAATTCCTTGTGCAGCCTCCTTCCCTCGGCCTCCTCACTGGTGGGGTAGGTGAGGAGCAGCAAAGGCCTTGGCTCTGTGCAAGCACTGCTCAGCAGTAACAAAAACACTCCTTTTATCTCTTCCATGACCCATCCTCCCTCCAGGGGGATATCTTCTGTTAAAGGGACATTGAGTCTCGCTGCACTGACTGATACAATTACATCATCCCATTTTGAGATGCTCCACTCAGCGGGAGGAACACAGCATTCCTACAAGGACAAAATCTGAGAGTCAGAACACCAGGACAGCCTGTTTCCACTGGATTCCCAGAGGACTGGACCTGTCTCATCAGCACTGGACCTTCAGAGGAAAACTACACCCTTCTACAGGATCATCTCTATTCCAACAGAACCGCATCTGCCACTGCAGAAGGACTTAATTGGACTAGTACCAACACCCTGACCAACAAGGTGTCAGGTTGTATTCTGATTCTGTCAATGTTTTCTTGTTTGTTTGCTTCTTTTGTACTACTACATTTTTATTTTTAATATTCCTAGTAAAGAACTGTTATTCCTATTCCAATATCTTTGCCTGAAAGTCCCTTAATTTCAAAATTATAATAATTCAGAGAGAGGAGGTTTACATTCCCTTTTCCAAGGGAAGCTCTGGCTTTCCCTGGCAGACACTTGTCTTCCTAAACCAAGACACATCTCATCACCTGTTACAAGAAGAAAGCCCATGACTTCTAATCAACAAACCCTGCCTTGGTAAAGCTGGGCTATCTTCTCAACAGAGAGACACCGTTTGGGTGTTTCACCAGAAGAGAACTAACTAAGCAATGCTGACATTTCAGTCCTTGTTTCCTTTCCTGGGCTGATAGATGGCACCTATTAGGAGTTACCTGTTCAAAACATGCCAATTCAAAAGGTAGTTAATTAAGCTAATATGCCTGTCTTAAGGCAATGCAACATCAGGCAATAACCTACAGATCTTATTTACTGCAGCCAGAATGGTTTTGCATCAGAAAAGAATGGAGAGATTTAGTCTAGTGACGAAGGTGTCAGCAATAAACCCCTCCTCAAATAACTGCAGTTCATTAGGCTTGATCTCAGGTTTCAAGGAGGTCTGACAGAACTGTTGTTGGAGCCATGTGCAAATATAACACAGAGATAGCCAAATTTTGGTGGGTGTGCAAAAGATAGCATACACTCCATGGAGTTTACTGTCTTACATAGAACTGTTCTAAAACAAATGGAGGGAAATACAGTCATGCCTGTTTCCCTGAGCAGAAGCTGAGGAGATGAGCTGGTAAGAAAGTTGTCTGTGCTCACAGGCAAGGTGAGAGCTAGTGGTTGACCACAGTCCTGCTGTGATGATATAGCATTTATGAAGACCCCAAACAGGGTTTTAAACAGCCTTTAAAAACAGAGCTAACATATAATTTCTATTAAAGCATTCTGAAACTGTATTGAAACACAGCCACAGCTGTGATAGGAAGTGTGGGCTGCAAATGGATGACAGTGGAGAACTGCAGAGATTAACAAAAAGTAAAACCTGATGTGTGTAATGTCTGAGATTAAAAGACAAAGAGTCTGATATTTAAAGAATCTGAGTAAGATGGACAGCAGACAGCTCTGGTCTGAAGGGTAGGATAGGAAGGGAGACAGTTTCACTGGGCAGGCAATGGCAAACTGCCCCCCTCAAGATGAAAAAAGTCAGCGGAGTGGGGTATTTTTTACCATCCCCCTTAGTCTGTCCAGTACACATGACCGACCACATGGGTACGTCAGCCACTCATAGATGATTGATATGTATTTTTCCTGACAGCTTGTTTCTTTCTGAACAGTCCATTAATTTTGGCTTCCGGCAAAAAAATCCAATGCAAAATCAAACAACAACAACCAATCAGACTTGTGTAAGGAATTTTGATTTTGGATAAAAACAAATGTTTTACAATAAATAGCAGGACAGACTTACAAATTCAGAAACAACTTCCATTATTATTCTGGTTATAATAGGATATATTAATATGTATTAGGAAAAAGTCTGTCTACAAATATGTAATTTAATATGCTTTATAAAGTGGTTGTATCTAAAATCACTAACTTAACATTTGAATGGATAGTAAAGATAATTTGCAATTTCTTGAAATATTAAAAGCTCAGAAAACCACGCTTTCTTAAGACAGATATTGGTAGACTTGAATAAACTGGCTGTGTTTTCTGTGCAGATTCACCCACAGATAGTCTACGAATAAGTCAATACCACTATTAATTTTTCTTAATTAGGAGGCCTTTGCCCATGAGGAAGAAAGAAACATAACTACATCTCAAAATCACTTTGCTCATGCTTCAGCCTGTTGTTGGCCAATTTATCCTTTTCAGCTACAGTTCTAAACAGCTTCTGGGAAAAGAGCTCATTTGAAGAGTACATACTTCTAGTTTTGGAAGCAATTGTAAAAATAGCTTAGTAGAATTTTTATTAACAAGCATATGTTCTTTTCTTGCTTCCTCAGGGTCAAACATAACTCACCTATGGGTTTTTTTTCTGTTTAAGTTACATAATGAAACTGTAAGTGATGCTTTAGAAATCTGTATAAAAATTCTGTGCTGAATTAAGTGGACAAGGTCAGTTGCCACATAGAACTGAGTTACTATTAGTTTTAGAAGACAGGAAGCTGTGCCTGCAGCCTGCTGATAATTAACATTTTCAGTCATATTTTTCACTAAAAGAAATGCTTCTTTCCCTGCTATGTCGTGTGAAAAGCCCAAATGGGAAAAAAAAGAAAAAAAAGAAAAAAAAAAAAAAAAAAAAAAGGAATGCTTGTGAATATAGAGACCTGTCAAATCAGGCATACACCCCTGTCGCTCCCAGGGTGAAAAATGCAAAGTAGAGGCTTCTAAAACCACTTGCCCTTTAGAAAAAAAGGCCAAATCTGCTAAACTGAAGTTTGACTCTCTTTCTTGACAAAATCAGCTCAGAAGATGCAAAGTCATGCCTTTGGGGGGGAAAAAAAAAGAGCCTGTTTCTTTTGTTTGCTACATTTATAATAAGTTTAAGCACAACTTGTCACAAGTTGAAAATTAAAAACTCAGATTTTAAAAAAAAGTCAGACTTTTGCTAAGTTCACACAATGTTCCTTTGACAATAGTAAAGTTTTGGAGTGGCAAGTTAAGAAAGGCAGAGGCAACAGACGCTTACTTCACAGTGTAAAAATGGTATTTTAATTCTATTAAAAGCATTGAATGAGGCTTTCAAACAGCAGAAGAACCAACTATCTTGGCTTTGAAAGACAGTTGTCTGCCAAGGAAAGCTAGAGCCTCCCTTGGAATGGAGAATGTAAACCCCCTTCCCTCCAAATTATTATGATTTTGGAATTACGGGCTTTCAGGCAAAGATATGGGAATAGGAGTAACAGTTCTTTACTAGGAATATTAAAAAAAAAAAAAAAAATACAAATTTAGTAGTACAAACAAAATCAAGCAAGGAAGCAAACAAAAATCCTGGAAAAAAAACCCTGACAGAGTCAGGGGTACGACCTGGCACCTTGTTGGTCAGGGTGTTGGAAGAAGTCCAAACAACTCCTCCTGGAGTTAACACAAGTGGTTCTGTGGAGTAGAGATGGTACTGTAGAAAGTCCAGTGGTGGCGAGATGGTTCCAGTCTTCCTCCTGGAATCCAGGGGAAAAACAGGATACCTTGTGTCCTTCAGTCTAGTTTTTTTTCTAGCTGGGAACAGCTGGCTCCTCCCGCACTGAGTGGAGCATCTCACAATGGGATGATGGAATGTGTCGTGTCATTGGTGGGCCCTAATGGCCCATTATCAGAAAATGTCCCCCTGGAGGATGGAGGGGTGGTGAAAGAGATAAGAAACACTGCCCCACCTGGATTTAATAGTGGGCCATTATCAGAAGGCATCCTTCTCCTTCTGCCCTGGAAGGGTGAGAGAAGGATAAAACATCTCCCAAAAAACAGCTTTCAACAGATGAAACAGAAGACACATTTTTAGGTTACATAATCCAAGACACTAACACAGAATTAAAAACCAGGAGATAACACCTATTTTATATTTCATATTTACAAATCTGTAATTATTTTAAGGATTTTGTTCTCGTCTCATGCCTGCATGAATAAGTTGAATTATTCTAGTATGACACTGATTAGGCCAACATGTGAGAACCTAGACAGATACTGTGTTTTAACAGCCATCGAAGAACTAGATGTCTAGCTTAAACTGGCCAACTAGGTTTTCATCCTAGGCCATCTAGTTTTTGCTGAAAGATCGGTGTCTTGGTTTTCATCCACGGGACAGGTGAGTCTGGCCCAATGAATTACTACTCTGTTCTCAAATTTTTCTGAGTGCCTTAAAAATGTGAATCGGGCATAAATCATCAATGCACTTATTACTTGCATGAGAGTACAGACATCTAAGGGTAAGGGCTGCAAGTGCTGCTACACCAGAGCAACACTAACTCCAAAATACATCAAGTGTCTTCAGCTTCAACAGTTTAAGGTGGGAAAATACATGTAATCACTGCCTGGACTTGGGACATTATCTGTATTTTTTTCTCCCTGAAAGTGTCCTGCCTTTTGCCACATACAGAAGTTGTTTGTGACAGGCAAAGATCATTAACTTCTTGCACAGACTCAGTGTGGATGTTTTGTCTTCTGAAGAAAAAGCTTTTTTCAAAAAAGTTACCTGAGTTAATGGATTTTTCATAAGGGGAATATGGCAGAGAGCTGCCACAGGGATGATGCATCCTCGAAGCCAGTGAAGTTCTCCTGAGAATCTCATCTGTTTGCTCCTCTGTCATGGTGTCCTGCGTGCGCTTGGAAGCGCTGGCCCACGGGCTAGCTCAGTGTCCACACCGTGGCTCACACGCTATGGGTCAGGGTAGCTAGTAGCACTAGCCACCTCCTCCCCGTGGGTACTTGGTTCCCCACACCCAGTGTAGGACGAGATGTTCTTGGTGACCATGGCAACGGCAAGAAGGAGGACTCTGAGCAGGGTAAAAGGCTTTATTATAGGGGAGACCTGACAAGAGCTCTGAGCCTGACCACTGCTGCTCAGGAGAGCCCTGGACAAAGCTTGAACATGAGCTTATAAAGGGGGGAGGACCAAGGGGTGGTGACAAGGCAACAACCAATCAACATAACTTGGGGTGGAACTGGGGGTTTGACCACAAAACAGGGGAACCAGTCACAGATGAGCAGCAGGGGATTTCCCAGGCACCAGCCTATCACTCGACGCCCTCCCTGGAGCTTTCCAGAACCCAGGGAAGGGTCCTGGAATGACAGACAGGGTGCCTGAGTGGAGAGAGATAGGAGTGACAGGGACAGGTGTAGGGTGGGGTGGATGACAGATAACGGAATGGTTGTATAACAAGCATGGGGAAAAAACCATTGGGGAAACAGGGGGTACATGGAACGAACTGTTACATAGAATTTCTTATGAAAATACAAAACTGCTTACATAAAACACATAAGAACTTGACAAAACAGCTCTCACACCACCGCAGTGCTTTTCATTTTTCTATGGCTTTCAAATTGTGCAAAATTAGTCTAATTAACCTTAAACCACAGCTTTTGTTAAACAGAATGAACAGAAAGAAAACAACATGGAATTAACCTGTGCATGGAGTGAGAGTAAAGACATCATTACCGTTCATGTAAAATGCCTTTTGATTTTCAGAAAACCATGTGGCATATGAGGTATAACCAGAAAGTTATCTCTACAGCTGATCTTCTTGACTTGTTACTGGTGCCTCACTCCAAGAGTTATGCATCAGTCATATACTTCACATTCTCCTACTGACTTTGGAAACAGCAACTTGAAACAAAGCTGGCTAAATGCTTCAAAATTATCAGGTGAGCTTCAGTGAAAAAGTTCCCAATTACATACAATGAGAACAAGGATCAAGAAGGTATTTTTTACCACTAACAAAGCCCAACATAATCCAACATGCTTCAACTATCTACAGAAGTATATATTATCAAATACCTTCCATTTCCTGGACAGAGTCTCAACTGACAGTGCAAGAATCAACACCCTTGCTTTTTTTCCCCCTTTCATCAGGGTCTTCTGATGCTGCAGTAGGGCTGTAAGTTGAACAGAAAGTGATATTGTTAGCTTTTAAGTCTCATCTCATAACTCTCTTTCCCAACACTGAATCAGGATCACTCCACTCCCAAATCTTCCAGTGCACACAAGAAGTTCCATGTTGGCTTTTCCTGTGTCAGGACAGAGGTAGCGTAAGT
Organism: Hirundo rustica; assembly: GCF_015227805.2. Taxonomy (NCBI): domain Eukaryota; kingdom Metazoa; phylum Chordata; class Aves; order Passeriformes; family Hirundinidae; genus Hirundo; species Hirundo rustica. The sequence continues at coordinate 66,130,832 of NC_053488.1, forward strand.
ACGAAATGCTAGGAATGCTTATCTGGGAGTGAACTGCATTTCCTACTAACCATTCATAAGGGAAAGCTGGCATGTGAAGTATGTATCTAAATAAAATGTGTGAGGACACAGGAGTGAGGAAATAGGCAAGCTTCACATGAAATAAGGTTTTCTGCTCTGTTTTTTCACCCAGAGAAGATCAATACCATAACAAACTATGATTTTGTTTGTCCAGAACACTGGGCAGCATCCCCTAACATCCTCATGAATTAAAGTATTAATAATATTTAAGCAGCAGGTAGAACCACACCTTTGCCTTTGGAAGAGTTCCTTTCCAATGGCTTAGCCTTGCTTGCTGAGCTGATGTTCCAGGCTGCACTGTCTGCCAGACTAGGCAACTTGATTTCAAACAATGAGATCCAGTCATGCAGTCAGGAGATTAACTCACATCCATTATAACACCTTTTGAGGCAACTCATTAAATCAGTCTGGCTGTGAAGTCCAGCACACCTGATGGCATTAATCTAACATCTCATCCCGGCCCTGAGGTTATCAGTGGACAGCTGTAATTACAATTGATTGAAAAGACATTTTCACAGAGGAGTTTCTGTTTCCTGGAATTCAGGCATTTCTGAATATTTTTTCTGTGTTGCCCAGTCCACTCATTCCAATCTTATTATCTCCTGGCAGGCATATGCAGCTTTTTAGTAACTTGAAATCAAGGTATGAAATTGGCAATATTCTGATGGTAGGCAAGCTAAAAGGTTAAGCTCTAAAGACAAGCTCACATGGTCTTTTAATGGCACTGTATCAATCTACAACTTCCTATATCCTCCCTATATGTAGGGGAATGGGGTGAGAAGCTCCTGCTCGGTTCACTGTCACTCCAGCTGTGACACTGGACCGGTTGCTGTTTCTTGACATCTTCCCTTTTCTCTTCCTTGATGGACTCCTCAGAGTTAGAGGACAGCTCAACCACTTCCGGTGTCCTCTCAGCTAATGGCTTAACATACCCGACAATGACACAATTGTCTGAGGAAGAGCCACTGTCATTTGAGTCAGCATTAGCCTGTAACTCAGTTTGCAGTTTAGTTCTTCGACTCCCTGATGCAGAGTCCTCATCAGAACTTTCTGATGACTCCAGAGGAGAAGCTATGGTTGCACGAACCTCTTCTGAAATGGAATAGGAAGGCCCTGGAGTTTCATCATCCCAGGGGGCCTGACCAAGACCAGGTACAGACAAACTATTCTCTGGCCCTTGCGGGTACGCCACATCTGGAGATATTGTAATAATTGAGGAGTCTGAGTGGCTTCCTTCCTCATATGATGGTGCAGGACAGTCATAATTGGCATGTTGATCATATGCTTCTAAGTTAAAAGGAAAATGAGCAAAACTGATGAATTCATGCAGGAAGTGTTCTGTCCGATTCAGCAAAAATGGCTTTAAATCATCGGCAAAGGCTGGACTTTCCAGATCATATCTAGTTACGTTGCTCATGATTATGTGCTGCACAATATTGATCAAAGATCCGATATTTAATATTCCCTGGCACAGGCTCTCCTATGCAAAGGCTTCAAGCTCTGAAATGCACTGTCTTCTACCAGCAAGCTATATATCCTCCCATCATTCCCCATGCTCCTGCAGGGATCCACTGGCCAAACAGTGCCCACATTAGCAACCACCTTAAACATATTCAATGCCTTCCCTTTGGTTAGCTAATGGCAAAGAAACAGGTTAAACTGGAAAGGTCAAGTGGAAATCACTGAACAGAGTGAGCCATACTGCAGACAAAAAGTAAAGCAAGCAATGAGTTCTCAAGCTATGTGAAAACTGGGTCAAAGAAGGCTTGAAACAGAAGCTGTTAAGCAAAGGGAGAAACCAAGGTTGTTAAAGACTGTCCATGCAGCGATATTGCTCTGTGGCTAGGATCTGCTTTGCTTGTGACTCTGCTCAAAACTGAAGGCAGTTTTGCGCTGTAAGAGAGCAGGGATTGTATAAAGCAGATGCAAGCTGCATTGGGAGCAGCAGCCATGTACAAAAGCAGGAAGGTGAGCAGGAAAAAGCAAAACCAACAATCCTGATAAAGCGAAGAATTTATGTCACAGGCTTTCACAGATAGGCAAGGACAGCATTGAAAACCTTCCACACTCACTAGTAGATAAAACCACATATACAGAACTTTTAACCTTCCAAGGATTTCATGCATATTGTCCTCTTATGTCACAATGTCTAAGCTTCCAGCCTGTCCACACAATGACTAAACCTAATGCTAAAAAAGAAGAGCAATAAAACCAGCAGTGACTCCATCCTCCTCAGAGAAGGATGCTAGCAGGACAGTACTGTAATACCTGTAATACCATTTGGTAGGCATTTCAGATCTTACAAAGATGTTGCTTTGTGATCCTGGGCAGTTTCTGGTCCTTCATTGCAATGTATTCAGAGCACACAGCACTGAGTGCAGAACCAGGGAACCTTGGAAAAAGAGATGCATGGCAGGTGTGAACACTACTAAGACAACACATGCTTTCCCTGATGGAATGAAGACAGAAAAAGCATTCCAACCCAGGACTGCAGGAACTGGTGTAAAACAACAGCAGAATCCTGCACTGAAAAAATTTACCTGGAAATCTGTACGGAAAAAAAAAATGGCACAGTGGTTTTACTATAAGCCTTAGCCAGTTACCCCCAAACTATCTGTCCTTACATCTTAGAAAAAAAAGCAGCCAGCACTGGTGAACAGGGACTGAAGTGACATCCTACTGTAACGGCAGCTTCTTATAAAGAGGATGAGCCAGGTCGAATAGAGACCATAAGGGAGAGAATAACAAAGGTAATTCATATCCTGTCTTGCTTCTGTAACAGCTGAGCCCTGTGCACAGGAAGGCTTCTGGGGCTCCCTGCTCTGCTCCTTGTATGCAGTGGAAATGCTGCTTTTGTTGTATGCCACATAATTATGTTGCATCTGGAGAAAGAAAAGAGAAAAAAATAAAAATAAGCCCTTTTTGTACTTGCCTATAAATGGTCAGGTCATGAAAGAAATAAATTGCAACAAATTATGAGGTCCTGCAACTCAAACTGCACCTCTTTGCAAGAGAGAGGTAAGCAGTCACATGCCTATTTGATTTTTAAATTTTTTTTTTAATTTTATTTTATTAAATATTCTTCAGACATCTAAACAGGCAATATGGAACAGCCTGGTTTTGGGACCCAGCATGTTCTGTAACCATGGCAAGTTCTCAGAGTCAGGCTGATGGCTGCAAGGCATGAACTGTACATTAAGTTATATAAGCAACTTTCACTAGAGAATATAAAAAATGTCAAAATCTGTAATGATGCCTTATGTTTCAGAGTTTAAAAGTTAAAAACTGCTGCAAAACTCCCAAAGTTATTGGCTTACAAAGGTACAATCTACATGCTTTGAGCTTTAGATATTTGAGAAGCTTTTTAAGATGAAACTTGGTGATGTGAGAGGTTTAAAGGTGGATTTTTATGTATTTAATTTATTTAATTTATTTAATTTTAGCATTCGTGGAGTTTGGAAAGTTAGGTGTCCTTTTTAAAAAATTCTGAGTTAAAATAACTTATCTTGATATTCACGAAAAGGCAGTTTACAAATATAATCACATATGCTTTACTTTACCACGGACATGTGATTAAACTGGCTGCCAGCAAAACTGCTGTTAAATGCTGAGGTTTGCAAACAGCCCGTAATGTAAAAATCTACACTCCCTCCATCCAAATTTACATGGTATAGTACTACATAAAGAGATAACATAATCATTGAGCAGAAAGCAACCACATGAAATAAACACAGTGAATATTTGCTTATCCAGCCACTAAATAAGAAAAATGCAACCTATAATGAGAGGGGAAAAAATGGAGAGTCCTTATTTTTAATATGATACAAACTATTAATATACTCCTGCTTAAAAAGCCGTGTGAACAAGCTGAAGTTACAGTGTGGTGGAAGGAGAGCACAAGCACATTCGTACAGTGCCACATCGTATTTCTTGTGTTTTAAAGGCAAGTTAGCTCATTTCTTGTAGCACTTGTGAAAGCAGGAGAAAAAATAGATGAGGGTGGGGCAAAAAGAGAATTTGAATTATAGAAACAGAGCAAAACCCCATTCTCTTCTTCAAGTTTCAAAGGCACCCTCATTTGCGTATGCAGATCTGAAAATTGAAAATGCAAGTTTACTTCTACCCTTTTAGATATGATATTGTACAAATCTGTAATGGGCCCACAGTCTGAAGAGACACATCCTGGAATCCAAGCCATCTCTGAAGCACCAGTAGAATAATACCTGTGCAGGGATACAGCAGCCAAGATCAGTACATAGCAGCAGGTCAGCCCCTCAGCTTGGTCTGAGGTGCCTGTACTTCAGAAACCATAAAAATAGAAAATGGCAAGTTTGTAAGAAAGCACCAGCATTCTGTAGTGCTGCAGGTCAATGATATTCCGTTAATGCCATATGAATCAGTGTCATGCAGACACTAAGGGGGAAGGAGAAAGGGACAGGGTAATGAAGAAAACTGAGGCAAGAGAATGGGAAATCTGAGGAAGAGAAGGAGGGTGGCTGCTGCTCCACTGGTCTCTCTGGCTACTGCACAGAGTCAGGAGGTCATCCTGAAAATGGCAATTTTGTATATCTGCTCCCTAGGCCTAGGTAGAAACACTGGTTTCAGTGTCTGCTCCCCACACGGATTCCCTATCTGGCACAAGGGAAAGAACAAATAAGATGCTGGCTGAGCATCCCGTAATCAAAAACTAATTCCCCAGATATTCCTTTGGGCACCAGCCACCTTTTGTGCCTGATGCCAGACCCTGGGTAATGCAGCATCAGCTCCTTATGGCCCTTCTCCTTGGCAGAGAAAGACCCCGCCTGTGCTGTGGGGTGGGTGCTGTGTGGGCAGCAGGCAAGCTTTGGAGCCCGCCTTGAACCAGAAGCGTATCCATACAGAGGCGACAGAGTTGGACAGCACTTCAGACTGGGTGAGACACCCCTGTAAAAAGGCTTCAGGTTATCTGCAAAATGCTGTCAGCATTTGTGCTGGCATCTAAGAATGAGAAGAGAGTGTGCTGGTTTTGGCATTACTTTCTTCAGAGTAGCATGGGTTTGGGGCTGGGTTTTGGACTTGTGATGAGCAGGGGTTTGATAACAGAGGAGTGTTTTTGTTACTGCTGAGCAGTGCTTGCACAGAGCCAAGGCCTTTGCTGCTCCTCACCTACCCCACCAGTGAGGAGGCCGAGGGAAGGAGGCTGCACAAGGAATTGTGAGGGGACGCAGCTGACCCCAAATGACCTAAGGGGTATCCCAATCCCATACTTTGTGGTGCCATGCTTAGCATATAAATCTGGAGAAAGAAGGAAGGGGAGGAAGTTCAGAGTCACGGCATTTGTCTTCCCAAGCCATCCTTCTCATCCATAATAGGGCTCAGCTGTCCTGGAGATGGATGAACACCTGCCTGCCTATGGGTAGCAATGAAGGAATTCCTTGATTTCCTTTGCTTCTGTGGGCGACTTTTACTTTCCCTATTAAAGTGTCTTTACCTCAACCCATGTGTCCCATCCTGCTGCAAAAAGGGGAGTTGGAGAGGATTCTTATTGACTGATTTCTCGGAGGAAAATGAAGCACAAACACAGCAATATTACATCTGCTTCTTGGTAAGAACTGTTTCTTGATAAAGAAGGGCAAGCGTTCCTACCGAAGCGGGATAGAAAAGAGAGCAGAGAGGGCAGCGGAGAGACGGAGGGAGAAACAGGAGACAGGCACAGATGGTGTCCGCTGTAGGCTCGGTTATCGCCAGCTCGGCAGCTGGAGCTGGGCGGCTGGAGCAGCGGTGAGGCTGCGCAGCGCTCAGGAGCGGCCGGGCGCGGTTTCCGAGCGGCGGCAGCAGCGTGTCTCCGGCGTCGGCGGCTGCGGGCCGGGTGCAGGGCTGGGTGCAGGGCTGGGTGCAGGCAGCGCCCGCTCGGCCCCGGCAAACACCGCAGCACTGGGATGTGCCCCGAGCTGCCTCGGGGAAGCGGCGGAGCACGGCGGGACAGGTGCGGACGGGGAAGCGGGAGCGCAGGGAGAGAAAGGCGAGCCAAGGGGAAGGAGGGCCAAGCGGATCTTCCGGGCGAGCTCCCGATCCCTGCGGGAAACCCAAAGCAGAATGGCATTGGGGGTGTCGCGGCTAATTGCTGTTCTGTGTTAAGGCTCCTGTCCCAGCCCGATTTCCCAGGCATTTTTGTCCTGGGCGTCCGGGCATCTGCCCCACCAGCAAGTGGGGGTCACTCGCAGCCCGATCGTGGAAACTTTCTCTGCCCTGATCGGCTGCCAGGCAAAGCCTCCCCGGGACGGGGCTCCCAACACGTGTACACTCCCTCCAAGGATACTTAGGTATAACACATGCTGAGGCATAAATAAAAATCAAATTGCTCCCTTTCGGATATGTGAATTTATGATTTAGAAGGTACCACATAGTGATACTTAAATACCAACTAATGAATACTACCTCTGCAAGGATTTTAGTTTCATGCTTTTTTGTAGCTAAAACTGAATTAATTGGCTTTACATCCTGAACATGGAAGGCCAACACATGCTTTTGTATGTGAATAGTCACCTTGAAATCACCGGGAACAGCTATCACAGTCATGGGAAGATTAATGTCTTGACATGGATCTGGAGCCTACTGCAGACGTTTACCCAGAGCATGACTTTTAAAATTGTATGCTTTTATTTACTTTGATGTGATTCTTTGCCCCAAGTCAGGCAAGTAATTTGTATGGAATTTAGATTTAATCTTCTAAAGAAAGGAAAAGGGGAAGGAATTGAAAAGGATAATGTGCTACAAATTTCTCCTTGTTGCAATAGACACTTCTACCTGCTGCAAAATGTATTCTTCACCCACAGTTACATCTGAAAAATTGTAACAAAGAACACAGAGTGTGTTTTCCTGTGTTTGAGAGCCTTTGTAGTAATGTGGAGCAGGATGACTACAGCTGATGAAAAAAGATACGGTTATCAAGCTGCATAACCAGCAAATTATTTCACTTGTTTGGGTTTAGTTTTTTTTTCTTTTGTGTTCTAATGCTGGCACTCAGCTTTTGGTTCACGATAAAAACCAATATATGGTCTTAATTACAGTTCATCATTTTAATAATTTTGATTACTTTGTACTTGAATTTGCACAAGGATAAAGTCAAAATACTGTTTCTACAATTTGCAGTGAAGAACTGTGAAATAACTCTACCAAAAAAAATTTGTTGAGTAAAAATATGTTGTCTTAATGACTGTAATCAGTAACACACATAGTTTGAATAAATAAGTGCTGTCTTTGTCTGCTAGCCATGTTGGGCTCTTAGCTGCATTTCAAAATTAGTGGACAAAAATGCCTTTTCCTCTTAGAGTGACTGTTGTCCTTCTGTTCTTAAGTGTGATGTGTGCTGCAGAGGAACAAACTAAAGGAACTTACTGTCTATGTTTTTCCATCTCATCAAGTCCAGAAATCACTTTTAGAGCAATCCTGAATAGCCATGCATCTATACCCAGTTAAAATATTATTATGACATTCTTATTATTAGAAACGGCTGCAGCAACAACTTGCCAAATGAACCATTAAAAGCAAGCCAGACTCACTGAACCATAGTAAAACCTATTAATGGCTGCTTGGGGCAACAAATGGTCTTTGTAGGTCTTTATCTTTTTGATCATTTGTTTCTTCCAGTGTTTGTGGCAGAGTCCTCCACCTCTCTTTCATTTGGATGTAAAGAGCAATATCAGAAACTGTAGCTTCCTCTTCGTGACAAACTCATTTAATGGAGTGTCACTTTTCAATTGGACCTCTACTAACATGCAGAAATTTAAATTAAAGGCAGAAAACACCTTACTGTTAAGGAAAATTGTGTGTTCTTTCTGCTTTGGGAACTTCACTTGAGCCTTTTTGGCTATTGCTTTGCCCTATGCCCTGAGCACCCCTTTTGTGGTTGTTGTTTTTGAGGCTGAAGTTTCAGAGATGCTAAACCATTTTTTCTTCAGATGAAAAAAGAGAAGTGGAAACCCGATTCCCGTAAGCGGAGTTTCCACGGTTAGAGCCCGCCGTACAAATCCTGGCGAGCAGCTTGCCCGTGCCTTAGAGCATGTGCCAACACTGCCGTCTAGCTTCCACAAAGGCTTTGTGCACTTTTGCTTCTTGGTTGCTCGCGTTCATGTGTTAACACAGCTTTTTTGAGCCTCTGTCGGCAAGCCAAGGTCCTGTAGTACTGGCTTCTGTTTGGAAACACAGAATCGTTTGAAGTGGTCACAGCACGAGATGAGGGATGGAAGACGGTAGCAACAAACAGTAAGAGGACATCTGAAGTGGCAATGCATCAAGAAAACTCACCGTCTGTGTTTGCAGATGGGGAAATTAAACCCATCTGTCCAAACTCTTACAAGATATCTGGCAGGACAACAAGGCAGAAAAACCAATTCCATGCCTGTTCAGTACTCTGAATGACAAAGCATTTGCAATGTCATTGAATAAGGTCTCCTGACACATTACCCCCTGATATGTCCTTGGGCTCAATATTGAATCCTGCTTTTCTGTGTGTCTCTCTCCCCCTAATCCTTCTCTGTCTCATACCACAAATACATCTGTTTTACGCTTTTCCAACGTAAGTTGTAGCTTTTGCTTCTTGGTCTGTGGTGACCTGGGAGCTACTTGTCTGAGGTAGTCTAAAGTACTGTTTAGCTTTAATATGCATCTTTTGTCTGGTCACCTTGGGATTTTAGAAGTTTGTATGGTTTTTTATTTACCATGAACTTGTGTTTGTTTATCAAAATTCGTATTTATATAGCCTTCAGATTATAGATGGTATTATATGAATAATGAAGAGGATAATGAAAGCATATAATTATTTTTAAGGAGGCAGAAGTCTCTATTAGGACTCTAGTTTGAAATTGCACAATTCCTACTTTTTCAAACAGCATGTAATTCAGGAATGAAGCAATTATGTTTGATGTTTACGGGTGGTGTAACTTGTGAAAAATTGATTATCATCATATATTAAAGTGATTTAAGGCTGTATTTAGCCCAGAGTGGCCTGATGGTTTTGTTTCTTGGTTTTGCTCATTTTCAATAGCCTTCATTAAATAATTCAGCTACAATATTAATCAGAGAATCATCAGGGCTGGAAAAGACCTTCAAGATCATCAAATGCAACTTTTGATCAACCACCAGCCTAGCATTTAGACCACTACTTTAACTGCTACATCCGGTCATTTCTTGAACACTTCCAGGGATGATGACTTCACTACTTCCCTGGGCAGCTTGTTCCAATGCCTGACACGTCCTTTCAGTGAAGAAGTGTCCAGCATGGACATCCCTGGCACAACTTGAGGCTATGTCCTCTCCTCCTGTCAGTAGCAGCCTGGGAAAACAGGCTGACACCCACTTTAGGTAGTTGTAGAGAGTAGTAACATCACCCCTGAGCCTCCTTTTCCCCAGCTCCCTCAGCCTCTCCTATAGAACTTACTCTATACACCCTACACCAGGGTTGCCCTTTTCTGTTGCCCTTCTCTGGACACACTTAGCACTTCAGTGTATTTCTTGTAGTGAGGGGCCCGGAACTGGACACAGGACTTGAGATGTGGATTCACCAAGTCCAGGGGCATGGTCACTGTTCTGGTCCTACTGGCCTCACTATTGCTGGTACAGGCCAGGATACCACTGGCCTTCTTGGCCACCACGGACACACTGCTGGCTCATGTTCAGCTCCTGTCAATCAGCACTCCCAGGTCCTTCTCCTATGGGCTGATTTCCTGGCCCTCCTTCCCCAGCCTGCAGTTCTGCATGGGGTTGTTGTGACTCAAGTGCAGGACCTGGCATTTGGCCTTATTGACCTCATACAACTGGCCTTGGCCCATGGATCCAGGCTGTTCAGAGCTTTCCTGCCTTCCAGCAGATCAGCTTGGTGTCATTTGCAAAGTGACTGAGGATCATCAGTGAAGATGTCAAACAGAACTGTGCCCAGCACAGACCCCTGAGGGACACCACTGGTGACTGGCCCCAGCTGGATGCAGCACCGTTCACCGCCACTCTCTGGGCCCGGCCATCCAGCCAGTTCCTAACCCAGCAAAGAGAGCTCCTGTCCGAGCCACGGGCTGCCAGCTTATCCTGGAGTGTGCTGCGGGAGACAGTGTCAAAAGCCTTGCTGAAATCCAAACAGACAACATCTACAGCCTTACCCTCATGCTCTAGGTGGGTCACCTTGTCATAGAAGGAGATTAGGCTGATCAAGTAAGACTTGCCTTTCCTAGACCCATGCTGGCTGGGCCTGATCCCCTGCTTGTCCTGCACATGCCATGGGAACACATTCAAGAAAATCTGTTCCATAACTTTCATTGGCACCACATTTAGCTATCCTTACATATTCTTATCAACCTTATAATTAACATGTATCCATGGGTACTGCTTCATGTTAATGAGATAAGGTTGTATTTGAAGGAGAATCTTTTGTGTCCATTAAAGCAGCTGTTAGTGTGGCTGCATACCTGGGTGAATCAACTAATCATTTCATTAAACGAAAGTCCCCTTAGCTGTGCTAATCAAAAGCATGCTGATCAGTTTTTCCAAACAACCCCCCTGAAACCTAAACAAACAAACCACTTCAAGATTAATAAACCAGTCCTGCTCTAATATATAAGCCATGCTTTATTAAAAAGGATTAAAAAGAAAAAAAAAGATCTGAGGGGGATTTCATCAGCATTATGTATATATTCCTTTAGCCATCTCTGGTGATGTTGTCTGAATGGTTAACGCTACCTAAACAGAGTTATTTGCTGTATCATTTTGAATGTGACAGGAGACACAGGCTTTCTGCTCTGAACTGCATCTTCTTGGGTGAGAAGAAGATGGTGGATGCTGAACACTGACACAAAGCCCTTCTAATTAAATCCCAGAAGCAGGTTGATGGGTTTCTATGGGCTTGTTGACTTCTATGTGCAAGCACATGAGCAGAAGCTGACCAGAGAGTTTAAAAAAAGAGAGGTGGAATATGTAACACTGTCAGTGAGCAGCTTCTTAGGCAGCTTTTTCAGAGAGAGGTAGATCAGTGTATCAAAAAATGAGAGAACTGGCTTTAAAACTTCACAGGTGTGATTTAAGCCTAGCAGGCAACAAAGTACTATGTAGCTGCTTGCTCACTCCCCCTCCAGCAGGGTCAGGGAGAAAATCAGAAGAGTATAAGTAAAAAAAAACTTTATGGGCTGATGTAATAACAGCTTTATAGGCAAAGCAAAAGGCACATATAGAAAAAAAACCAAAACAAGCAAGACAAAACAAAGGATTCCTTCACCACTTCCTATAGGCAGGCAGGTGTTCAGCCGTCTCCAAGAAAGCAGTGTTCCATCACGCATAACAGTGACTTTACAAGACAAATACCCTCCCCCTTGATTCCTTCTTCTTCATGCAGTTTTATACACTGAGCATGATGCCACAGGATGTGGGAAACCTCTTGAGTCCACTGAGGCCAGTCTCAGCAGTGTCCCGTCTTTTCTCAACTCCTTGTGTACCCCCAGCCTCCTCCCTAGTGGTGCGGGTGAGGAGCAACAAAGGCCTTGGCTTTGTGGAAACCCTGCTCAGCAGTAACAGAAAGTGCTTTATATTATCATCCCTCCTTTAAGTGCAAATCCAAAACACAGCCCCATACTAGCCACTGCAAAGAAAACTACCCCAGCTAAACCCAGTACATTCTCTACTCCTTACTTCAATTTATGTCAAGCTGTAGTCCTACATGGTTTAATAGAATCTCATTGACACCCCCACTGCCTCTCCATCCTTTGATATAACACACAGATATCATTCCCTTAGTCTATGGACACCCCCTGCAAAAGCCCATCAAATGTCAATATATGTCCATAGAATGTCAACTGAATTCATTTCAGGGCCCATGAACTGGGGCTCTGTCTGTTCTGCTAGTCACTTATAGGACAGGAGAGGAGAGGTGACATGGTGTGGTACTGTGTCCTAAAGCCAGCTCAAGTCAAGTCACTGTTGCATTTGCACTGTTTATTGTAAGACTTGTCCTCCATTGGTTCATGTGGTTCCTATTACAGTAATTCCTGTCAGTGTAACTCAAATAATGTGTTACAACAATTTAAAGGCACATCTATTACAATTTCCACCCCTGGGCATTTTGTGCCAGATTGAAGGCTTTGATAATGTAATGAACTCCTCACCTTGCTTCTAGTCTGGCCAGCAACAAGGAGTTCCTGCTATAACAATTACAGAGTTCACCACAGACCTCCATGGGATGCAGAGGGACAGTCTGCCAGACCATGGCTTCACTGTGGGCTGCAGGGGAACCTTTGCTTCATCATTTTGACTACATCCTGCCCCTCCTTCTTCTTCAGGAAAAGGACTTCTCACATTCTTCCCCTGTACTGAGGACTCATCCACATCTCACAGTCCCTATGACTCAAGTTCATACTAGAATTCCAGCCTGTTCAGTACAGCAGCAGACAGCTGCAATGCCCTGGCCACCTGCTAGCCCAGGCCCATCGTGGCTGCTATCAAAATGTTCCCAGGCACAGCAGAACCAGATGATAAGAAGTAAAGCACTACAGCAAACAGCCACCAACAAGCACTGGATTGCAATACATAGTCAGGCAAGTGAGCCCTGTGGGCAAGCACTGGAACCTGCTGATTAATAATTAAACAGCTGTAACAGCTGAAACTTTCATCTAGCACATTCCAATCTAGACTGTCATAATCTGAGTTTTTTGAGCCCCACATTGTGTCTAAAGAAGGACTGTTGTGGTTTAACCCCAGCCAGCAAGTAAGCATGCCATAACTACTTGCTCACTCCTCCATGGTGGGATGGGGAAGAGAACTGGAAACGTAAAAGTGAAAAAAACTCATGAGCTGAGATAAAGACAGTTTAATAGGGAAAGTAAAAGTCACACACAGAAGCAAAGGAAATCAAGGAATTCCTTCATTGCTTCCCACAGGCAGGCAGGTGTTTACTCATCTCCAGGACAGCAGGGCCCCATCATATGTAAGGATGGCTTGGGAAGACAAATTCCATGACTGGACTTCCTCCCCTTCCTTCTTCTTCTTCCAGATTTATATGCTACGCATTCAGCACAAATTCAAATGACAGCCCGATAGCATGAAGAAGATAAGCTCTACCCCAGCCAAAACCAGCACCTTTCCACTAGATTAGAAGGAGGTATTTTCTAAATCTTTATGGGGCCTTTAATCCCACTTTGGTGTTATGGGGAAGGTAAAAGTGGCTTCTTACTTCTGCCATCAGGCTGACATGACTTCAGGTCAGCGTCAGGATGTGGAATTGAAGATGCTTCTAGGACCCTTGACATTTACTCTAGCATTGAGCTGTGACAGCTGTACCAGAGAGAGGATACAGAGAATAATCAAGACAGGCTAGAGAAGTAAAAGCTCTTGAGTGAGGCTCTCAGTTCTTTTGATATATGCAGAAACATCACATAGGTTTCTCAGTTAGCTAAGGGCCATGTCATAAAAAGAGGAAGGTCTCCTTCTGCCTTTTTGTCACTGTGCAAGGTCCTCATCACCAGCAGGGACATTATCGAGTGTTTCATCTCTCTTGTGAGACATCTCTGCCTTTCACTTCAGGGACAAGAGAAAACGGACAGGTCTTGGTTCTCCGGAGATTTTTGCAGAAGCATCTCTGAACACGCACACCGAGCAGCAGCTAAGTTGAAGGGAGACAAATTCAGCTGCTGTTACTGCTGCTGCTTCCCCGTAGTCCTGCACGGCTCCAGCCGGCGGTGCAGGAAAGCCAGCTTGGAGGTGATGCTGGGGAGTATTTTGCCATCTCGTGGCAGCTCGGAAGTAAAGCATCTCTATGTGATGACAAACACTCGCTGCCCGGAAGAAACAACCCAAAAAGAGAGGTTTCCATTGAGCTGGCTCCAAACTGACACTTGGAAGCCACAACCCTGAACTGGTATCTGTCCATGTGCAGCCCCAGATGCATGCCAGTGGTGGAACCTGAAACAAAGTTTGAGAAGATATCACTAAAGAGGACCCAGCCTGGGGCAGATCAGTGGTCAGAGATTGTAACTCCTGCTCTTGGTGTCATGCTGCTGTAGATTCCCAGCTAGCCAAGGAAATGAGTGGATAACCACAAGCTGGTGAAGGCTTCAACACCACAGTGAGGACAAGAGCGCACTGGAGCTGAGCTCTTATGGTATGGACAGTGAAGAATGATCCAGCCAGCTTTGGCTCAGAGAAAGTCAGTGGAGAAGCAGAAGGCCTGTCAGCACAGAAACTTTTGGAGGAGAACTGCTATAGGTCTCTGACAATTTTCATGTATTTGCAGGGTGATGTAGCTAAGATGGGAGATGCTGAGCAAACTCAGGAATTAAACAATGTGAACCTTCCACTGAACTCCTTTCCCACAGGAGCTGTTGCTGCTATGCCTGAGGGAGCATTGTCCATGGTACAAAGAACACTAGAGAAAAGGCTGGGGGTTGCCCCTGGTCAGGGACTGCAGATACCACTGTCAACAGCATGGGCACTGCCAGTGCTGTGGCTGCTGCTCAGGAAGATGAGATCTCTCCACACTCTTATTCCCACAAAGCTGCTGGCAGGGAAAATTTCTGCTGCTGACCAAGGAACGCCAGAGGAGGATGGCAGAGGAAGGAGGGCCAGGCTCCCCAAGAAAAGGTTGTTCCCCAGCTTCAAGAGGTATGTGGGATGACGTATGTGCCAATCTGTGTGGGCCGTGGCAGAGAAGTCACATGAGTTCTGCTCTTCATAGCTGTGTGGAAAACCAGCACCTCAAACCAGATACATTTTATTTCCAGAATTGCTTCTTTTCAGCTCAGAAATTATAAACCTCTGAAGAGCCTGGAATGCCTTTCAAGTAAACTTTCATATTTCCATTACCCAGAGATGAACTGTCCGAGTGAGTCACCTAAGAGCTGACACATGCACACAGCATTTAGCAAGAGTACATCTATCCGGCATACAAATCCCTCCTATTATGCCAGCAACGGGAGTAGGTAAGGGTAAGGGTCCTGATGCCAGCAAAGGGTGCAGGTGACAGTGAGGCTCCAGACACTGGGGCAAGATGGGTACGTGTGCCCCCGGTGCACCTGCTGGGGAACAGAGGCAAGTAAAATGATGAGTCTTGGCACCCACACACGAAGTGGGACCGCAGGTCATAGCTGACATGCCTGGTGCTGCCTGCTGTGGACACAAGAGAGGTTGCTTCTCTCCTGAACACCAAGGAAAATTGTTTGGGGCAGGGATGTAACTCCTGAGCAGACTTCAAGGTGGGCTACCTGGTGAGAAGCAGGCCCTGGGTCCAGGCAGGTCATGAGGGATTGGCCTGTTCTGCTACCTCAGGAGGTCTTCAGGAGTGGAGTGCCTGTTGGGAAGTGCCAGAGCACGTTTGCTCTTCAGCAGGCAGCAGGACCAGCTGGTGCGTGGGAATGAGTAAAATGGTTCAGGATATAGGGCAGGGTTACCACATGAACAACAGGACTATGCTGGTACTCTGGGGATCTGTGAATTCACATGTGCTTTTGCAAACTTTCATCCATACTGACTGTGGGTAAGAAAAGGGACAGGACTGGCTGTGCTCGTGTTTTACACAAGTCCTGGTAGTAATATATGCAGGTACTGTGGCAGGCTGTGCCCCACCTACAGCAGCCTGCACAGCTGGCCTTCTCCATGCCCTTTGCACACCCGTGTGTCCTGCAGGTACGTGCTAGTAAAAAACAGCCGAGTTATTTTTCTCTTTCCTAATAACGGTTTATGCCTTATCTGTATCTTCTTTCCTACGTGCTATTTGTTTTGTCTGCCCAACCACCCACACGGCTTCTCCAGCCTTCGATGGATTCCTCTGCACCCTCGGAGACAATGCCAAGCTCCCGCAAGGCGCCTGGGGTCTGCCAAGTCCTAGGGCAGCCCTTGGGTCAGGAAGCGGCTCTCCAGGTGCCGAGGGCGGCCATCCGCGCCGCTAGAGAACGAAACCCCAGGTGAGGCAGGACCACCTGCAGAACAAAACGCGTTCCGCGCTTGCGGCGGCACCGCCCCGTCTCCAGTCGCTTTTTTTTTTTTTTCCTCGGGGACCGCCGCCCACGAGGTGCTCGCCGGGCCCCCGGCCAGCACGGCCACCCTGCCGCACCCCCGCGGGCCTGGCAGACACGAACGAGGCGGCAGACCCGCCCCTACGACACCGCCCGCCGCCTCCACCGCGCCCCGGCCCCGCCCTGGCCTCCGCCCCCCGGAACAGCGTCACTGCGTGGGGCGCGGATGTGACGACGACGGTTCCGGCCTCGCTGCCGGCAGAGCCCGGCTCAGCTCTGCGCCCGCGGGAGCCGTTCCCGTGGCAACACCGCTGCCGATGGCGGACCCGGCCCGGCGCCTGGCGGAGGGCGCCCGCCGCCGCCGCCCTCCAGGGGAGGAGCGGCGGGAGCCTCCCGGCACCGGGCGCTGCCGTTCGCGCCACAGGCTGAAGGCGGCCGCGGCCCTGGCCCGCACGGGAAGCGAGGGCCCGCCGGCGGTGAGTGCCGGGCCTGGGGGCGGGAGGAGCGCCGGTCCCCAACGGGGCGCTGGCTGGCGGCTCCCGAGGCCGGGGTGGGAGGTGGCGCGCGGGGAGCGGCGCGGGGCCGGGGCCGGGTCACCCCCGCGGGTGCGAGGGCACTTGTGCGAGCGCGGGCCTCCCCCGAGCGCTGGTGCTGCCCCATCCCCCTCGTGGTCCTGCCGGCGGGAAAGGCCTGCTGCCAGACCTTTGCAAAACGTGGGCCGATGGCTTTTGAAGCAGGGTGGTACGTTATTTCCATCGGACTGTAATGCCTTAGGGTAACGGCAAAACGTAAAGTAACTTCTGAATAGATGGATTTTTTGTTGTTGACCGCGTTTGACCTCTCTTGTGATTTCACCTCGGCCAGCTGCCAAGCACCAGGCAGCTGCTTGCTCACTCCTCAGCCGGTCACATTAGGGAGAAAAATTCATTGGTTGAGATAAAGACATTTAAATAAGGACACCAAAACCCAGGCATACAAACAAAGCAAAACAAGGAATTAATTCCCTACCTCCAATAGGCATGCAGGTGTTCAGCCATCCCCAGGAGAGCAGGGCCCCATCATGTGTGACAGTGATTTGAGTAGACAAGCATTATCACTCCAAATGTCCCACCTTTCTTCCTTCTTTCCCCCATGTTACATATTGAGGATGATGTCACATGATCTGGAAATCCCTTTGGTCAGTTGGGGTCATCTGTCCCAGCTGTGTCTCCTCCCAACCTCCGAAGTACCCTCATGCACCCCCAACTTCAAGCCCTGCTCAGCAATAATGAAAACATCTCTGTATTATCAACACTGTGTTCATCACAAATTCAAAACTCAGCCCCAGGCCAGTCACTGTGAAGAAAATTTAATGTCTCAGGCAAAACAGCACAACAACCTGACTAGATAAAGGGTAGTGTGTGCTTGAGGATGACATCTGGTTGTTTCTGCTTCAGTCTTGAAAAAAAAAAAAACAACTTATTTTGGCAGGAACACATCCCTGGAGATTGTCTAATCCAACAGGCTGCGTGTGGTCCAGTATAAATGCCCAACAAAGAGGGGCAGAGTGTACAGTAACAGAACAGGTCCACCAGAACTTGGAATGTGATAACATAGTTCAAGTGCAGTTACTTCTTTTGGCTGGTTTGTTGTAAAGTACAGAACTAACTGTTCTCATACTCTTCATGTATAAATGCTTGGGTTTTTAAGCTGTGTTTTGGAGGATACCATGTAAATCAAAAAAATTACTGACCACATTAAAGGAATTATTTAAGAGTGAGGAAGAAGACAGGCCTGCCTTTTGCCTTCATCTCTGCCAGCATGGTTTGAGTGCTGTTTAAAATTTGCAGCATTGAAGAGCTAGATCTCACTGTGAAGCCAAACAAAGTAATGAGGTAATGCTGCCTCTTTGTTCAGCATTCTCTGAGCCACTGCTGGGTTTTGCAACCTTAAAAGCAATTGTTATGGGTTTCTGCATCTAGAGTGTAAGATTTTTGTGTCTCTGTGATAGCAATGGTCTTCTGTCTCTCTCTTTTCTAGACCATGACTTCAGATAAGGAGTTTGCAGAAGATAGCAATTTTTCACCAAAAGCCAGCACCAGTAAGCTGCCAACAGATGCGTCTCCAGACTCCAAATGCCCCATCTGCCTGGACAGATTTGACAATGTTGCATATCTGGACCGCTGCTTGCATAGGTTCTGCTTCCGCTGTGTCCAAGAATGGTCAAAAAACAAAGCAGAATGCCCGCTCTGCAAGCAACCCTTTTTTTCCATTTTCCATACGATTCGTGCTGAAGATGACTTTAAGGAGTACATACTCAGCCCTTTAGAAACTAGCTCTTTTGCCAGCCCTGATGGCCGGAGATTTCGTTATCGTACTACCTTAACAAGGGAACGCCGCACGCGCAGTTCTCCTTCCCGAAGGATGCTGTCCCCTCCAGATAACGGGATGTTGTTTGAAGGGCTGTCAAGTGGGCCAACACGACACAGACACAGAGAGATTCAGCAAATGATCAGGAGGCTGGCCTCAAGGAGAAAGGCTAGCGCGGAGGGCAGATCTCTGCGACAGATTCAGGAGGAGGACATGATCAACTTCCGCAGGGCTCTGTACCGCACTGGCGTGCGCATCCGCAGCATTCAGGATGGTGGCCGATACCGAGAGATTTCGGCAGAGTTCTTTCGCCGCAACCCTGCTTGCCTTCACCGGTTGGTTCCTTGGTTGAAGCGAGAACTTACAGTCCTGTTTGGTGCCCACGGATCTTTGATCAATATTGTGCAGCACATAATCATGAGCAACGTAACTAGATATGATCTGGAAAGTCCAGCCTTTGCCGATGATTTAAAGCCATTTTTGCTGAATCGGACAGAACACTTCCTGCATGAATTCATCAGTTTTGCTCGTTGTCCTTTTAACTTAGAAGCATATGATCAACATGCCAATTATGACTGTCCTGCACCATCATATGAGGAAGGAAGCCACTCAGACTCCTCAATTATTACAATATCTCCAGATGTGGCGTACCCGCAAGGGCCAGAGAATAGTTTGTCTGTACCTGGTCTTGGTCAGGCCCCCTGGGATGATGAAACTCCAGGGCCTTCCTATTCCATTTCAGAAGAGGTTCGTGCAACCATAGCTTCTCCTCTGGAGTCATCAGAAAGTTCTGATGAGGACTCTGCATCAGGGAGTCGAAGAACTAAACTGCAAACTGAGTTACAGGCTAATGCTGACTCAAATGACAGTGGCTCTTCCTCAGACAATTGTGTCATTGTCGGGTATGTTAAGCCATTAGCTGAGAGGACACCGGAAGTGGTTGAGCTGTCCTCTAACTCTGAGGAGTCCATCAAGGAAGAGAAAAGGGAAGATGTCAAGAAACAGCAACCGGTCCAGTGTCACAGCTGGAGTGACAGTGAACCGAGCAGGAGCTTCTCACCCCATTCCCCTACATATAGGGAAGATATAGGAAGTTGTAGAAGCTATTTATCTCCTGCAGTTGAGAAGAGGGAATCAAAAGAAGATGAGAAGAACAAATATAAAAGAAAAGATCTGCCTTCACAGGACTTGAGTTGGAGCCCCTCTCCAGGGAGTGACACAGTATGCTCCCCTTGGAATCACAGATTTTCTAAAAAGGGAAAGTCCAGAAGCCCACAGTCCTGTTCACGGGACAGTCGAGGCAGTCATGGCCATCGGTCTAGAAGGGAGCACCGTAGCAAAAGCCAGCCTAAAAGGAGACGATCAAGAAGCAGATATAGTAGCAAACATAGGAGCAAAAGAAGCAACAGAAGGTCAAGGGCACATGACACCAGAGCCTCTCTGAAAAGCCAGAGGGGCTCTTTAAGCGGTGAGAGCACTCCATCCAGAGAAGTGAGCAGATCACGTTCACGTAGCAAAGGGCACAGTAAAAGGAGATCAAGAAGCAGAGACAGCGATCGCTATTATGTAAGAGACAGTTACCAGACTAGACACCAGTGGGGTTCTGCTTTCTGTAGTCGAAAGGTATTTGGAGACAGCTATGAATCCTCCAGCAGAAGGAGGATCCGGTCTAACACGCTTTACTCAAGGCAATCTGCTAGTCCAGAATACAGGATACGATCATTTATTGAGAGGACAGATCTTCATAGCCAGAGGGGACTCCATGAGAGACACTATTACTGTTATGAAAGATGCAGGTCAAGGAGTCGGTCAAGCAACAGATCAAGGACTCCTTCTGGAGGAGCTGACAGAACAAAAAGTGAAAAGCCTGGTGGAAAAAGGAAATACAAAACTCGCCACCTGGAGAATCCATTCATGGAGAGCACAAGTCTAGAAAGAGAAAATGACTCCAAGAAAACTTCCTCAAAATTTGGTGACTGCTGCAAAAATGAGGATAGCCTGTTAGACAATCATGCAAGCAGTGAGACAAAGCATAAGAAAAGGAAGAAGAAGATGAGGAGTCCAAGTGTTGAGATAATCTATGAAGGAAAAGCAACAGACACAACAAGGCATCTTAAAAAGAAAAAGAAAAAGCATAAGAAGAAACACCGGAAACATCACACAAGTAACTCCGTACATTCTTCTCCGGTGGTGATCACAATTGATAGTGATAGTAGCAAGGAGCCAGAAAGTACCGAATGGGACAGCAGTATTACATGGACAGGCACAACTCAGATAAATGCGAGGGAAAATGAGTCTCCATCTTCTTTTCTGAGGAGGACAGGATGTGAGGAAGCTGGAGGAGTAGACAAAAAATATGGTATCCCTGCCACAAGGGAAAACATAGATGGTGGCATTAGAAATGCTGATGTCAAACTTCAAGAAACAGCAGCTGATCAGAGTGTTGCCATAGTGAATACCAGCAGTAACACCTCTCACACAGAAACTGTAAACAGTTATGTTCAGGAAGCACCAGAAGCACCTTCCAGGCCACTGCCTTCCCCCAGGACTTCCTTCCTAGAGTGTCCAGAGAGAGAGCCATTGATACTAAGACTGCCAAAGAGACTTGTCAATAGATCCTCGTGGTTTGATTTCCCAGAAGAAAAAATGTAGTAGACTTTCCTTGGAACACTTGTTAAAACTGTGAATTTAACACTTTTTTTCCTCTTGAGATCTAAAATGTCTGTTAGAGCTTCTTTCTGTTTAAAAGATGTCTAGGAAATGCATAAAACTTTTGAATGTGTATGCACTTTTAAGTCAAAGACGATAGAATATTGCTAGTATGTAACTCTTAAAGTATATTAGAGGATTGTTTGGAAGTTTTAATTTCATAAAGCCATCCACAGAGTATTTCAAAGTTTTGTGTAAACCCAACAACAGAAAAGGAGCCCAAAACCAGAGCCAGGAAAAGCATTTTTATGGGGATTGCTCTTAGACAAGGGAAACATTGCTTAGTTCATAAAAAGTGATTCAGTCTGAATTCCAGCATCATTTCAATCTCTTTGGTTTAAGCTGATCTCTGCTGAAAAGTAGTTAGTGATTTCTGCAGAAATTTTCAAAGGACTTTGAGTAATTTTAAGGTAAGCTAAGTCAAAATCTGAATGAAGCAATAAGATTTTTTTCATTTGTTTAAATATATTTACATATGTACTGTGTGTTTTGCAAACGGAGTTTTTTCTTTTGATTTTGGGCATCTCACATATCCAGGCCATTGGATATTTGTGCAGTCAGGAGTACCCCAGGTTGGAAGGGTTGTCTGGAGACCAGCTGGTACAAGCCTTCATGCAAACAAGAACTTTGATCAGATTGCATGGGATTGGTTCAGTTTTGAGTTGTCCCAAAAGCTGGGTGGCTGCTCTGTCCTACCCTTTCTAACATAGGAGTATTCCCTTGGGAAACTTTTTTCTTCAGATTTCTTCTTTTTATTGCTCTTATTGGAGCCTGTGCATTCTGCCTTGTGTTCTACAGCTGTGCAGCCTTCAAGGTGTCTTTTCTTTCTACCCTATGGCTGTATACCTGAAAGACATCTGTCTTGTCTAGCCTTGGCAATAAAACACTTCCTCCTGACCCCCTTAAAATAACCAACATTCACCCAGCTCAGTGCAGCCTAAATGTCCTGCTGCAGGTATGTGCAATGCACAGGGCTCTGGCAGGGTTTTGTTTTCCAGGTTTGTCCCTTCTCTGTATGTACAGCAGTAGCTCTGAGGGCTGAACGAGGAGGTTGTCTTTTCTGTCTCTCCTGCAGTACCTTCCCGAGTTTGATGGGTTTAACCTTGGCTGGTTGCCTGCCAAATACTCACCAAACTGCTCTGTCACTTCCCTTTCTCCACAGGATGGGGGAGAAAGATGGGAAAGCCGTGTTGAGATACAGTAAAGGGAGAGTACTGTCACTAGCCAGATAGAACTGGGGACAATGAGTATCTTCTGTTGCCAGTGAAAAACTGAGTAAGGGAATAAGAAACAAAGGCAAAACTAAAATGAATTTCCCTTCCAAACTTCACTCTTGTTACAGACTCTTCTACCTCCTCCTCCCCAGCTGTGCAGAAGGATGGGGAAGAGTATTGTGGTCAGTCCAGTTTTGCTGCTTCTTATTCCTTACATTCTTCCTCTCCTCTAACAGGGGCCTTTTCTACAGGTGTGCAGTACTTCCAAAACAGATTGCTCCAGCTGCCAGGAAATGTGTTCCTGTGTGTGCTCCTAAGCAAAGGCTGCAACTCCTGACAGGAGCCTGTTCCTGTCTGAGATCTCCATGGGCTGTAGCTTCCATCAGGACATCTCTACATGCTCCAGAGTGGAGCTTTTCCATGGGCCGCAGGTGGGTCTCTGCTCCACTGTGATTATCCAGGGGCTGAAGGGGGCAATTTGTCTCACCATGGTCTTCATCACCTGGAAGTGCTCAGGCTGTGTAGAACGCCTGTTCCTGCCCAACCAGTTGGCTGAGGGAGAACCAGGAGTGATGACAGTCAGTCACTCCGCTCTTGTCCCTGGGACATCTCTGGGCTGCAGGGGTCAGGTTGGTCCCTACCTTGGGATTAGCTTTCAGGGAGCACAAATGTCTGATGGGGCTAGGCACTGGGAGGCCTGGGGGCCACATGGTGTGAACCATAGTGGTGGTCTTGCTGTGGTCCCTTCTGGCTGTTGGCTGCTAAAAGCTCCTTGGCATCTCCTAGGAATGAATGTAGTGGCTCTCTTTCTTCTCTTTAGCCCCAACAGCATAGTGAAATTCTCCTGGAGGGCAGAGGCTCAGGGACTGGGTGTCCTTGGCAGATGGCTCAGGGATTGATGGTGCAAGTGCCTTTGACTGGAAGCCTTGGATAGTTCACAGAGCTGTGGTATCCTTGGTATAAGTGAGGCTTGTCCTGTACCTGGAGTGCTGGGATGGAGGATACAGGCCATTGAGGAGAGGGCAGGGCAAGGTGGAGCTGTTGCACTAAATAGAAGGGAGAGATTTGATGGTACAGCCCTTAAGTTGGAGCCCTGGGTGAGGATGAAGGGATAGGAAAAAAAAGCAGATGTGGTGGGTGCTTCTATCTATTGCCCAGCTAGGATGCCAATGCTGAGAAGTAAATTTGACAGGTCATTAGGAGAAATCTCTGGATCAGCAGCCTTTGTGCTTGTGGCAGGTTTCAACTCTACAGATACCAGCTGGTAATGCAGTCCTGCTATGGTGAGCAGATCTGTAAAAGTCCTAAAATTTGTGGGAGATAACTTTGTATTATAAGTACTCAGAGAGACAACTAGGAAAGAAATCGTAGACTTGCTGGTTGGGAATGGAGAATGTGTGGTGGGAGATGGCATGGTCTGGGCCACAGTGATCAGGAAATGGGTCACCTTAAAAATTTCAGTGCAATGAGAAAAAACCTGCAGGTTACTTCTTTGAGAGAGCAAACATTGCACCACTCAGGGTGCTTTCAGTCCCCTGGGAATCTGCACTTGAGGGCTCAGGAGCTGCATTCTGCATGAGATCTGCAAACATGGGAAAATAGCAAGCTGTCAGAAAACATTCTCAGTACGGGAAACCTCATTTGGTTGTTTTTCATGACACTCATTACTAGGAATTTGTCATTAAAACGTGAAGGGCGTCTAGGGCAGTGAGTAGAACTGAGGAAAACATGTGCTACAGGCAGACATTGATTTCCAGTGCTGCTTTGTGTAAACCACATCATCACTCCTGCTGCACCTACTGCAAAGTGTGAGTAAGCTACATGGTTTGGTGCTCAGCTGCTACTAAGAATTCTACTTGCATAGAGAAGGCATTGTGGTTTAACCCCAGCTGGCAGCTAACTACCATGCAGCTGCTGACTCACAGCACCCTACCACAGTGGGATGGGGAGGAAAACTGGGGGGAAGGAGAAATGTGAAACTTGTTCATTAACAGTTTAATAATGGAACTTGAGTAAAATATAATAGTACTAATAGTAGTAAAAAGGAGAGACAATCAAAGAAATCAGTACAGTTGCTGATCACCTGCTGGCCAATGCCAAACCCTGATAGGCCCTCTTCTGGGTAACTCTCCCAGTTTATATACTGGGTTTGACAGTCTATTTTGTGGAACATCCCTCTGACCATTTCAGGTCTCCTGTTTGGGCCATGCTCCTCTCCACTTTTTTGTGCACTTCCTTGCTGGCAGAGCATTAGCCACTGAACAGTCCTTGACTCAGAGTAAGCACTCTTAGCAACAACCAAACCATCAGTGTGTTATCAGCATCTTTCTCATACTGAATCTGAAACACAGTGCTGTACCTCCTCCTAAAAATAATGAACTCAAATTCCAGCCAAAACCAGGACAAGGACTGAGCTGCATTAAACAGCTCAGAGTAGGAAATTAGATTTATCAAACCTCTTCCAGAGTTCCCCTGGCATAATTTTGTAAGCTTAGACAAGACTTCAGTCAGCAGTGGTGTTGGATTTAGCAACCCTACATAACCTTATCTAGGGCTATCTGACTTTACCTGGATATTCTGCCTGTTTTCCAGGTGCCTTTTGAGAAAGTGTCTACCAGACCTGGAGTGTAAAAGCCTTGGACTCTCTTGATGTGTTTCTTAAAGTTTGAGGTTAAGTTTTTATTCCCAGAGACAGGCTCATGGGAAAAACACAATGTTCTCAGGACGTTAAACAAACTTTTACAGACAGGCTTTAGAAAGTAAGGGTACCTGGCAATTTTTAAAACATTCAGTTGACATAAAGCATTTCACAAGGCATTGATTTGAGGCAAACTCTAACCCATACAATGTGATCGGGACATGCAAAACCATCACACGGAGACGATAGATTTTGCAGGGCAGAGAGTTCCTCCGAGAGAGCCCAAGGCTGAGCCAAGGCCAAGAGCCCCTCTGCCTGTTTATTTCTTACTTTTTATACATTTGTGGGTCTGGCTGTGGATTGGCTTCTGGAGTTTTCACCTCCCAGCCAAATGGCCAGACCAACTGTCAGTTACAATTGTTTTCAGGTTAGAAATATGCAAACAAAGGACAGAGAATGAAAAAAAAAGGATTTGTTTATGTTATATGTGTGAGAAAAGGCAGAAACTGCTCCTAATGTTGTACAGTAGCTAAAAAGTCTGACTCCATCTTATGAACAATCAAAAGGCTTTAAGAAACTCAGAAAAAACAGGGTGACACATACAACTTTAAGTCACCCAGATTTCAAGAAGAGGAAGATAGAAAGGGAGAGGGTGTGTCATTGTGCAACTGCTTTCATCTGCTTTGGCCTGCTGGGACCCTCCCCTCCACATGGAACTTCTGGTGTGCCAGTGGCTAATAAGCACTCTGGAGCTGGACTAGTGGCTCCAGGGAGGTGGGATATGGAGAAGTGCATCATCCCACTTTTTGCAGAGCTTGCCTTGCCATCCTGCCATACACACACTCTTTGTTGTTTTGCACAAGAAATTATTTTCTCCAGTCTCTCACACTTGAGGTAACTTGAAATCTCAGGAGAGACATGACAGCAGATAAACGCACTAGCGTTATCTTGCTCTGTGTGCATGCAGAGCCTGCTCATGTAGGTCTGGGATCTTGTTTGCAATTTATTCTGTCAGAAATGGATCATAACCCAGGGTGCTCTGCCTGGGGCTCCTCCTTTATTACCCACCTGCTGCACTTCAAATGAGCTTCTAAGGTTCATCACAGTGAAGTGAAACCACAGAGATGAAGCATGTTTCTGTCTCCATACTGGACCAGAATCCAAACTGTGGCTGCAAAAAATGCTGCTGCTGCTGTCATGCATATCTATTGAACATTTATTGGTAGATTAATCATCAGCAGTGTTACAGATGCTCAGTGCCTCAGTTTTGAGAAGTTTCAAGTGTCGTTTCCAACAGACTGGAACTGTCTGCCATTCAAGAGGTTTCATGGCCTTTGCCATGGAGTGACGGAACACCTAGAAACATCCCAGTCCTAGCTAGGCAACCTGCTCATCTAGGTATGTTGTGAGTGGTCTCCAAAAGGGAACTAAATTAACTGAAGCAAGCCCTTTATATTAGCAAGGGCTGGTGCAAAGTAGAGGAAAAGTCCCCTCTTGGAATGCTTTGGAATGCTGAGTCCTGAAGAACTTTTTGTCCAAGGTGAGGAGTGACCAGCTGCATATCTAAGTCAGTCTTTAGTCCTGATGAATAATGTGTGAATCAGTGTGTGTGGCAATAATACCATTTATCCTTTGAAAACCTGTAGCTGTTAGAGATCAGGCATCCATCCAGTGTGTTATGCACAGAACTAGTCACAACTAAATGACAAGCTGCTGTCCAAGGCATTGAGATGAACATCAAGTGTATAGGGGGAAAGACATACAGAGCTTAAGTTTTTTATTTTAAGATCATTCACCTGGTGAGTGAAACTGGGATGGTAAATTTAATCCCTAGCCAATGAGCCAGGTCACACAGCTCCTCCAAAACAGAGAGGTTTGTGCCTTGAAGTCATAGCAGTTTCTTGTCCATTAGCTGAAGAGTCAAAAATGAATACACATACATATATGTCCATGCATGCTTTATGTTTATAGGGAGAGAGAGAGGGAGAGAGAGTAGAGGGGAGAGCATGAGTATGCTGACAGATGCCTCTCCTCTCCTGGGAGAGGAGAAAAGCAGAAGTAAACACTGTGCTCTCCTGCATGCACTCCTATTTTATTTGGACCCATGAAAGAATGAAAAAAACCCAAAACAACAAACCACTGGATGGATTGGTATCTTGTAAGATTTATGAACTAAATTTAGAAAAGTCATTTTACTCTTGCTGGTGTATTGCAGGCTCTTGTGCAAGAGTCAATTAAAAAAAAAAAAAAAGTTACTTTCTCTGTGAGAGCATGTAGAAGTACCATAAAATGGGTTCAATTAATCTTTTCAACCACTGAATTTACTCTGGATAAACAATCCATGTATCAAATTATATGTCCTAGAAAGGTGACCAGCCTTATAAAATGCTTCGCAATTCTGCTTTTCTCATTATTGTATTGCAGATAGTTTTCTGAATGGAAAAATGGTTCAAGCAAAATGTTAAATAGCATTCATTTGTCATTTTCCTGCACAGACCAGGCAGCATCCTGCTGGATCTCAAAATATGTAGTCATTATGAAGCTTGTATTGAACTGTTTGTGGTTTTTTTTCTCTTTTTTATCAGGTAGTTTTCCTTTGTGATGGGTAATTTCCAGACCTCCTGCTTCAGTTGGTACAGTTGAAAACTCTGCACGAACCACAGAGATGATTAAATACAGAGGATCATCACAACCTAGTGATTGAACTGTGTTCAGGTGACTTCTACAGGCAACCTCTGCTGTAGCTACCTGTAGCTATAGATGTTTCTTCATAGCAACCACCTGTGCTCCAGGCTATATCACCAAGATCTTTACAGAAGAAACCTGTAATTTTAGGCTGAGGCATTTATAAGTGGAAAGAGATTTTATCAATCCCTTTATATTATTTTTTTTTTCAAAAAGGAAAAAGGAAATCTCCACATTTTTCATGGCAAATTGATGCAGAAATAACTCAGTAGGACTCTGATTTCTGCTATGAAGTGGGTCATAGTAAACAATTGGATTAAATAGTCCCTTCCAGGTTAAAAAAAAAGGGAAAAAATAAAATGTGAAATAAAGAATTCAGACACAAAATAGAACCTCATGTTGTTTAATGGCAAAGTCTTTTGCACAGGCATCTCAGTTTCAGAGAGTAGAGATTCATTACACTATCATTACACTGTATCATCATACAGTGCCATTGCTCACTTTAAAATTAATGCAAGAATTTCAACATTCCAAAGCATGATTAAATACCACCAATTTATTTTATTTTAATTCCAAATTTTCTATTGCTTTATGTGAGGTTTGCTATTTACTGCCAAATTTAGAGGGCTGGTTGGCCAAACTAGGTTAGAGTGATTATCCTTGGGAACATTAATAATCCTTGATTTAACATACCAAAATTGTCAGAAGTTAATTGCACTGTTGCTTTTCGCACAGGCTTATTGATTGCTAGAGAGCAGTGATGTAAGACAGTGCTGGTGTACAGTCAGAAAACAGCCTTGTGCTGGAAACAGCCAGCACCACAATTAAGATTGGCAAAGAACAAATTGATGTCACAGAATACCCCTACGATGTCTCACAGGCCAAAGAGGTGAATAATGATCTCACCTCCTACACAGCACTGAGCAGACATGTTGAAAGAGTATGCAGCATATTACCTGTGTTGTAACCATGGCTGTCAGAGAGATAGTCTCTTAAAAAATGCCTTGTTGTCACCAATTGTGATTATTGCCAGTTCCTTAGATGTTTCCTTCAACAATATCAATGTAAGTTATGCTGTAAATAAACAGGGCAGGAGATAGATTAACTCCTTAAATGCCTTTATTGAAAAAGGGGAAGGCTCCAGGGGTTGCCTACACCTCCAGACACCGCTGAAGAGAAGATGCAAGTCGAATCTGCTGCTCATGCTTCAGAGTCAGGATTCCTCCCTCATGGGGGTTCCCAGGAACACTCCTGGCTCATTTTGGTCCAGGGTAGTCTCCTTGTCTGTGGGTGCTTTCTAAGTTATGGTGAGAAATCAGGAAGCTATCTGCCGATACCTGAGGGCTCCTGAGTGCTTTGCCGATTGAGTGCTGTCTTCCATATATCTGTGTCCTGTATCAGTTCATTTTAATTAGGGATTTTTGATGTTAACCATACTTCCGGCTATAACAACGCCTCATAGGAGTTTTGGCATTTTCCATAAGGGTGGAGGCAGCAGCTTGACGGGCAGGTGTGATGTCAGCAGGAAGGGGAAAGAGGAGCAGGCAGAGAGCAGGCGGGGGAGTGGCGGAGGCTTAACCCGAGGGAAGGTAAGAGATTTTAGGGTTTTTGGGGAAGAAAACATGTAACATACAACTCAGAAGGTGAAGAACTGGGGTTTGGGGTACAAATGGGGTACAAACCATTTAGGACATTAACACCTTTAACATTTTTAACACAACTAATAGGGCACAACCATGGGTCCCCGCAACATTCAATAGGTAACCAGGAGTTTTTGAATTTCATTCACCTCAATTTAGAAAATGAAGGTTAGCCTTTGCCCATGCAGAACTATTCTGTTATATCAAATCAGTTGTTCTGCGTCCTGCCATCTCCTTACCCCATGTCATCAAGCTGCTGGATATCTAGACTCAATGTCTTCTGGAGCAAGCTTGAGTCAAGTGTGAATAAACTGGAGAGTGGTGAAGTAGTGTTGAATATATTTTGTGCAGGTAGCAGAGTGTGTAAGCTGCAGGTTGAGCTCCCGGAGCAGCAGCCCAAGCTCAATGAGCCTTTCATAACAAAGGGCCTGGGGACCCGTGGCACAGCCATGGAGATACCAAAGGAGCCAAAAATTCCATACTCTCCCATGTGTCCCATTTTGCTGAAAAAGGGGAATCAGGAAGACACTTTTGGTAGATTTCTCAGACAAAAATAAAGTGCAAATGCGACAATATTATATTTGAAAACTGTTCATTGATAAAGAAAGATAAATGATCCTTACGTTTTTGTTATTGCTGAGCAGTGCTTGCACAGAGCCAAGGCCTTTGCTGCTCCTCACCTACCCCACCAGTGAGGAGGCCGAGGGAAGGAGGCTGCACAAGGAATTGTGAGGGGACGCAGCTGACCCCAAATGACCTAAGGGGTATCCCAATCCCATACTTTGTGGTGCCATGCTTAGCATATAAATCTGGAGAAAGAAGGAAGGGGAGGAAGTTCAGAGTCACGGCATTTGTCTTCCCAAGCCATCCTTCTCATCCATGATAGGGCTCTGCTGTCCTGGAGATGGATGAACACCTGCCTGCCTATGGGTAGCAATGAAGGAATTCCTTGATTTCCTTTGCTTCTGTGGGCGACTTTTACTTTCCCTATTAAAGTGTCTTTACCTCAACCCATGTGTCCCATCCTGCTGTAAAAAGGGGAGTTGGAGAGGATTCTTATTGACTGATTTCTCGGAGGAAAATGAAGCACAAACACAGCAATATTACATCTGCTTCTTGGTAAGAACTGTTTCTTGATAAAGAAGGGCAAGTGTTCCTACCGAAGCGGGATAGAAAAGAGAGCAGAGAGGGCAGCGGAGAGACGGAGGGAGAAACAGGAGACAGGCACAGATGGTGTCCGCTGTAGGCTCGGTTATCGCCAGCTCGGCAGCTGGAGCTGGGCGGCTGGAGCAGCGGTGAGGCTGCGCAGCGCTCAGGAGCGGCCGGGCGCGGTTTCCGAGCGGCGGCAGCAGCGTGTCTCCGGCGTCGGCGGCTGCGGGCCGGGTGCAGGGCTGGGTGCAGGGCTGGGTGCAGGCAGCGCCCGCTCGGCCCCGGCAAACACCGCAGCACTGGGATGTGCCCCGAGCTGCCTCGGGGAAGCGGCGGAGCACGGCGGGACAGGTGCGGACGGGGAAGCGGGAGCGCAGGGAGAGAAAGGCGAGCCAAGGGGAAGGAGGGCCAAGCTGACCTTCCGGGCGAGCTCCCGATCCCTGCGGGAAACCCAAAGCAGAATGGCATTGGGGGTGTCGCGGCTAATTGCTGTTCTGTGTTAAGGCTCCTGTCCCAGCCCGATTTCCCAGGCATTTTTGTCCTGGGCGTCCGGGCATCTGCCCCACCAGCAAGTGGGGGTCACTCGCAGCCCGATCGTGGAAACTTTCTCTGCCCTGATCGGCTGCCAGGCAAAGCCTCCCCGGGACGGGGCTCCCAACACGTGTACACTCCCTCCAAGGATACTTAGGTATAACACATACTGAGGCATAAATAAAAATCAAATTGCTCCCTCTCACTGTGCTTAGTGAGATAAAAGTGTGGGGATAAAAGCCATGGGGTTCCTTTGTTTTGGGTCTCTCTTTGGAGACACCAGCTTGAGCTGCTGGTTGGTTTTTTAGTTGTTGCACCAGTAAGATCTGGACATCTGAGACTCTGATATTGGAAACCTGAGGTCAACACAGTAAGGAAACCTGGTATGACTGTGTGAAGGTGGCGGAAGGGCAATATCTGGGAATATCTTGGTCCCAGCTCAGGCGGTGCAAGAGTGACTGCTAGAGTGGCTCCTGGATGGTCAGACTGGGAAGTTTCCGTAACAGTAGGAAGGAGCGCTTCTTTCCTTATGCACAGCATGGGCCAACAAGGTGAACCACAAACTCCTAAACAAAGTGTTCTGGAGAGCCAGAGTTTTATTAGATTAAGTGGACTTAAGATGAATGATGGCCTCATTTTTAACTGACTGCCTTTGTCTATTTGTCCTATTAAGTCTGTCCTATGAA
This sequence comes from Hirundo rustica, assembly GCF_015227805.2. NCBI lineage: Eukaryota > Metazoa > Chordata > Aves > Passeriformes > Hirundinidae > Hirundo > Hirundo rustica. The sequence continues at coordinate 66,162,455 of NC_053488.1, forward strand.
TACCCTGCTGTTTAGTGTGATTCTAGATGGATACCAATGTCTAAACTTTTAGCTGAGTGGAAGTTATATACTTATCACAGATGGTCTGAGCTTCATTACAAGAATTAACTTGTTACAGTTTGGGGGTTTAATCCATCTCTCTGCATCCCAGAGCTTGGGATGAAGAATAAAAAACAGCAAAGCCCCACTCCTTACCAGGATATCATAGGTTCTTCTGCAAGTTCCATGTATGCAGAGTGCTTAAATGGTGGTCTTAAAAGCATAAAATGACAATTCATAGTCTAAGATCTGATGGCTCCCAAAAGTGGTTAGCTAACTGCCATGAGAGAAGTTTATGGTATCCTGGGCATCTGCAGCACAAAAACATCCCAAGACAGAGTTACGAAATGAAAATAGCAAGTAACTCTTTTTGGTACATCACCCTGCCTGGACTGTTTGCTTTTAATAGTGTTTTGCAGTTATGCAGATGTTTTGATTATGTTTGCACTTAATCACATTATTCCTGAAAGGACAATCAAGGGGTTGCATGGAACTTCTTCCTCCCTTTTGAAACACCATAAAGAAGCTCATAAATAATAAATTTTATCAATGATTAGCAACATCTCTAAAAAATGGCTAAGAGCTGTAGAACTGGCATTTCCCCCTGCTTTTTCTTCTCCTTGTTAATACTTTTCTCCTTTTAGCACCTTTTCCATTTGTTCTGTACCCTGAACATCTCAGATATTTGATCAGATAGGGCAATCTGGGTGGAGTATGAATCTTGTGAAATTCATGTCAGAGCCCTGAGGGCATTGGATTCCAGCCTTCTCCTCAGTTCTTGTCTGCCTACACTGATGTCCAGCTCTGGCATGGGGCAGCCATTAGTCTTGGGTTGTGGTGTTGGGGTGTCAGCGGCTGTGCTGGGGTCCTCCCTGTCACATGGGAGCTGTACATCAGCTCAGCCCCATTAGTTTGTCCTTGTGCCCAGACTCCCAGATCCTCAGCCAAGCAAGCAGCTTGCTAGGATTTGGTGGAGGTGCAAACTGGTCAGCTTCCAGTTACCTTGGCTTTGTGCTGCATGCCTTGATTCTGGTTGTGTGCTATTCCTCTTCCAGGTCCTGATAGATTAAAATTGCCAGTACCACTTAGCAGTGGTCTAACAGAAGAATCTAGAAAATCATCACAAGAACAGCCTTGTTTCAGCCCTGACATGCTTTCAGGTTGACTAAAAAGGACAGGGAAGTAAATGTCTCTGCAATGGTGAACTTTCCTGCACAGTTCCTCTTCCCTGTTTTCCCATGTTCTTTCTTACTATAACTTAAGTTTGTCCATGCTGTGGCTCATTCACTTCTGAATGTATTTTTGCTCCATCTGCTCAGGCAGTTTGTTTTCCTTTTTTAAAAAAATATTGAAGTACATGGATTTATCAGAAATACTACTTAAATACTCTGCAGCTGTTAAATTTGCTCTGTGCATAAAAGGAGGGAGAGGGACATTTTGTATATGAGCAGATAGTAATAGGACAAGGGGGAATGGTTTTAACTGAAAGAGGGCTGTATAGCTTAGATATTAGGAAGAAGTTCTTAACTCAGAGAGTGGTGAGGCACTGTAACAGGTTGCCCAAAGAAGCTGTGGATATGCTGTCCCTGAAAGTGGTTAATGTCAGGTTGGATGGGGCCCTGAACAACCTGATCTAGTGAATGCCATCTCTGCCTCTGTCAGGGTGATTGGAAGTAGACGATCTTCAAGGTCCTTTTCAACACAAGCCATTCTGCGAAACTGAAGATGCAAAGTGAAGTTGAGAATTATCAGTCAAAATAGCCCACCTGCTAATATTTTCTTTTTCATAATAGAATCCAAAGTGATATCTCTCAAGATTAAACTTTGGTAATATCTGTAGGTATTTGCTTTGCACAGGCGCTTTTTTTTTTTTTTTTTTTTTTTTTTTTTTTTTTTTTTCTTTTCTTTTTTTTTTTTTTTGTGGGGAACTAAAAAAATTTAATTTCCAGTCTTTTTTCTAAAGACAGCTTTATTTATAATCCAAATTCCATCCCTGATTAATAGAGTTTCTCAAGAAGTATGCTAATTTCATACATCTGTACACACTGGAAATATTGTAGAGCTGAAGAAATTATCTTTTTTTCAGGAGAAGAGAGACAAATCAGGATAGAGTAAGTAATTTTTCAGCCATCTGTCTTCTCAAAACACTACCAAAAGTGCATTCATGCCTTGAGCTGAACCCCACAGCATCATACTTTATAGAGACTGAAAATAAGAAAGCATGGACAAAATTGGTAGTGGCATTTGGCCAATGTGTTGTGTCTGATTCTGACTCCATACATTTCTATGTGTATAAACAATATTTAGGTGTCCTCTGAAGACCTGCTGAAGTGGATACTCCTTTGGCAACCTTGCAGCTTTTATGTCTCCAGGGTAGTCTTGTGAAAAATGTAGCATGTTGAACAGAATCAGGAAAGTTCATAATGGTAACAGGGTATTTAAGCAGCAATATGACTTTTGAGCTGAATCTCCTAATTTTTTTTGTGAACCAGCTGCTTCTGTGAATTTTCACTGAATGTCATTTAAGTGAGCATTTGCATGTACAAAATTATATCAGACATAGTGAAATAGACTTAAAGACTTTCTGATGAAGTCTGTCAGATTTACTAGTGAATTATTTTATTTCTACAGACTTTTTGAACTATCATATAGAACGGCATTTTTATTGATAGAGTTTGTGAGTGGCTCAATAAAAAGAGGGAAATAAAAGTGAAAAGTATTCCAAAGGTCTTTTGGGTATTTCTTTTAAAGTCAAAGACAGAGTTTTTCAACGACCTGAGTTAGAGTGGAGGCAATTCTAGATAAGCCACTCCTTCTGAATTAAAACATCTTATGGGAATGTTAGAAATATATGTTTCATTCCAGTACATTTTAGAGATCTCAAAAATCCTTTATTTTTCTAAGTTTCCTCTTCTGGATTCTTGACTCCAAACTCCTTGTCATGTTAGTGGAAAAACTCAAGAGTTTTATGACAGCCACTGATGTGACCTAAGAAGGACTTTGTGCAAGGTGGAAAGACTGAGGGTGCTGTCAGCCTTTCTGGGAAATGAATATAAGACCAGCGGTACCCTGTGCACCATTAGAAGTGCCAATACTTGTGTTCAGCTACAGAAGAACACCCAACAGCTTTTGGTGTTCTCTATGAAATCTGGAAAGTACGTTAGTCAGACAATTATTTTCCCTTTCTCTTTCTCTGCCTGGGCTGCGCTTTTGCCTGGCTTTGGGGTCCAGGAAAAAAAAAAAAAACCAAAAAAAAAACCAAAAAACCAAAAAAACATGCAGAGAAACTCTAAATCCTTCGGTTGCATCTTTTAATAGTCATTAATAAGTCATTTCATGACTTCTTGCTATTGTATTTATTTTAAGCTTAAGCTTACAGTAGGATACTTGAAAGTCCATTGTCTTGAATTGAGGAATTTCACAGCATTTTTGGAAGTAATTTGCTTCTCTTGAAGTATCTTGTGTGATGTTTGGACAGCACAAGATAAAAATGTCTCCTCTATCCTCACACTTCCTTCTAGTGGATGAAAACAGATATAATTGGTTGACTATCTTTACATGCAGCTTTTATTTCTGTCTCCTTTTCTTAAGTCTTCTCATCTTTCCTGGTTCCACTACAGCCTCTGCATGACTACTTGGTCCATCTTCATCCGGTTGCCATCTGATTAAATGATTGCCATGATGTAAAAATATGGTGTTTACTGCACAATAGCATTTTCAGAGGTGTCGTGTGCTTTCAATTTATAAGAGTGGCTTTGAACTGTACTAATCTTTAACCTGTTTGGCTACTTTTTTTTGCAGGAAAACAAACAGCAGATCGGAGAGTTTTACCTCCAGAACTGTTTTGGTCTCCTTGCTTCAGTCTCTTGTTATTATTGGTGCAGTAAAATACGTGGATAGTGAATTCTAGAAAATAGGTTGTCTGGGATATTGCTGATGTCTTTCAAATACACCCTGTATGCTTTTGACTGTACTGGTGTGCACATTTCCAGACCTTTTTAGAAGTATTTGAGTTTTGGCTGAGGTCTTCATGGTCATGAGCTAATGTCTATTGGATTTGGCCTTTGATGGTGCTGAAGTCATGAGCAGAGCCAGCCAGAGGCTGGCTGTCAATTTTGTTTCCAAAAAACTTCTCACTAGCCATACTGGTTTCCCCACAAGAAGTTTCCAAGTTTGTGGTTTCCATGCATTTGAGCAAAATAGTGATTTTTTGCAGGACCTATGTGTGTCAGACTACTTCAGCTGTGCAGTGATACCTGAAGTACCTCTTCTTTTGCCAAAGGGATATGTATCTAATACTGGGTTTTTTCCCCAGCCTGTGCAAGTGTCCACTGGAAGTGTTTGGACTGTGCGCTCAAGCACATGCTGTGGCCCTTGGGGTGTCCTGTGCAGGGCCAGACTTGATGATCTTGGTGTGTCCCTTCCAACTCAGGATATTTTATGATTCCATGGTTCCAAACCCATACCTCACAGCACAGGAAATGAGAATAGTGATCTGATTTCTTGTCCAAGCTTTGACAGACTGCATTTAGGAGGAGAGACTGGGAAGCTGGTTTTAACAGTCACTCAGTGTCATCATCTTCAACCCAGCCCCAACTTAAAGCTACCAATCAGCCTGTACTGAATCAGGAAGAAATCTGCATCCCAAATTTCCTGCATGCAAGCAAGTTCATTTGTCCTCTAAGGCCTTGTGTGGATTATCAAGCTATGGCTTTGCCTCTTCCCCCAAGACTGCAACACTACTTACACTGCATCTTTAAGGAAATTTTAATTATTTTGAAAATAGTCTTTCTAGTTTTGATAGCTCTTAAAAATGTAGCCAAGCAAGAGTATCATCTGTTAAAAAAAGAAGTCAGTCAGCCAGCCTTTGCTGCTCAGCTTTTGCTACCAATCTGTTATGCCTGTCACAACAAGTTGACAGATTGTCACAATAAATGGCACAAGTTTAGGATGTTGTTTTGTTTAGCATTCATATGAAGTACTTTGAAACACATTTTAGTAGAGGAGTATAATTAAAGTATAGCAAATGAATTCTGAAAGGTGGGAGTAAGTTACACAGTAGTTTAGAATTGTTAGAATAGTATTTTCTATTATTTTTTGTTTATCTGGGGGGACTGCAGGTTACCACAAGTGGTTGTGGAATCTGAGGAAATAAATATCGATAAGGAACTTATTGCCTGAAAGCAAACTGGGAATGTAAATATTTAATTTACTTACTCAAATTACTTAATTGATAATTATTATTCCTAAACAAGTTCAGATAATGCAGCCTGCCAAATATTCTTCGCATAATTTAAGAGGAAGAAAACTTGGTGTCTGTTCCAAGAAATGAAAATGCCCAGCTATTGGTATACTTTTCATTAGGTATTCCTGATTTTCCACAGAGATCTGATATTTTTCATTTTCTTCTTTTTTTACATCCTGGAGTAGTCTCTTGGCGGAGATATAATTGTGGTTTCAGTTCTCACTCCTCTTACAGTTGCTGATGCGTCAGTGGCCCTTTAAAAGTTGTTACGTATCCAACCATAGGTGTCAACTGACTCTACTGCCTTCCCTTGTGAATTTTGACTCATTTGGCATTGTTAAAACCAAACCTTTTTGAAACCATTCTGTTCTAAACCCACCTTTGTATCTGTCCCAAATAAGCGTGTTTGAGATCGCTCAAAAAATCACCAGCAAAGTTTCATGGGTTAGCACAGTTTAGTTTTCAGTTAGGGAGGAAGGTAGAGTGATGCCCTGTCAGGACCTTAGAATTGTTTTAGAAAGGACAGGGAGACTAGGAGACTAGGCTGGGATATTGGCATCTGCTTTGACCACTGTGAATGTTGAAAGTGATTTTGGGAAGTACCCATATAAACCCTGATTTTGTTCAAGTCAGGCCCTTTTCCTCCTGTCGAGCTGAACAGGTAACATCAAGTTGGGCCTGCTGCTCCCCCACGCCCCCCTTCTGGGGGTGGAGCTGGCTCGAGGCCTGGTCGGGCTCCATCAGCTCCTGGCAGGGGAGGAGAGGTTGCAGCTTAATATTAACTACTTTAAAAACCTTCCCGGAGCCACAAAGCCCTGGAGCAGGGAAGGTTCTCCACCAGCCCCCTGATAACAGCTATGGGTCCGGTTGGCCCAAGGCCGCCCTGATTGTCACCGAGGGCTGGGCAGAGCTCTCCCCCCTCCCCTCCTCCAGTGATTCCAGACTGAGAGGAAAAGAGTGGGAAGGAGGAAACTGGACCGGTCTGACATGCATCACGGGGAGAGACTGCTGCCTGGAGCAGAAATCACATGGCCACTGCAGGCCTGGGCACATTTAACCTTTTCCCAGCAACATGAAGCTTCTATGGCCTAACCCTTCCTTGAGAGAGAGAAGAAAGAGACAGAGTGGACATAGAAAAGACACAGCATGAAGTCAGTGAAGCAAGAGTGAAAGAAATTATAAAGATTATTAGAAAGAGGAATTGAGGATGTGGACATTTTTAACTGGACTTCACTAGTGTAAACTATGGAGAAATGGAGTGTTTTTTGTAATATCTTAATGTTGTTTGGGGGAATGCTGGTTCTAGTCGAAGTTGAAGATTGATATAATTGAAATTTAAGTGGGAATCTTAAAGCCCCTTGCTCCTGGGGTAAAAAGAGGTCTCAACCATTGAGACAAAGATGATTTTAGAGAGAAAGTGATTTCAAAGTCCTTGGCTCTTGGGGTGAAAGGAGATCTCTATTTCCTTTGAGATAGAGACAATTTTAGAGCTAGAAGAAGAGAATCTTTGTTTTGTACTAGAAGAAGCATTCTTAAACAGTACCCAGATACACTGAGAGACCCATAAGTAGCCAGGGGAAACGCTGCTAATGGGTGGAACAGCACAATCTGTGACAAATCCAGGCAGTTGCAGATTTGTGACATTGGGAGCCACTAGACTGTTGCGGCGAGTGTCTCCATAGTACTCTAGAGAGACTCCTCTCCCAGAGTGATGAAGGATTATGTTTAAATGGTGAAACTGACTGAAAATCACAAATTGTGTCTCTCTGTGTTGTTTTTAAGAAAGTTAAAAGTTTGTAAGGGGAAGGAAAAGTGTTTTGAAGTTTCATTTTGTTGTTTTTGTTATTTTTCAACTTTTCCATTCTTTTAGTATGTGTTAACAAAACTATTTGTTTATTTTTAACCTTGAGCCTGCTTTGCTTTTCCTGATCCTCTCCCACAAAAAGAGAGTAAATGCTAAGACCACTACACTAAATTTACAAAAAGAATTTGGCGAACGTGAAACCACTACGTTAATTGGTGTTTCCACCCGGTTTTAACTAAAACCACTACACAAGGGTATGAGCAAAAGTCAGATTTAATATTAAACTACAAAGCACAGCAGATTTGTTGGCAAGATTCAAGATTCACTCTACTTAAAAAGGGCAAGTGAGGCACAACCAGAGGGAAATAAGCAACAACAAAACCAAACAAAATCCAGGCAATTAACGCAGAAATTAATTGTAACTACCTAGTTGTATGTGGGTATCTGTGTGTAAAGATAGTGTAAAAAAAGAATGAAAAAGAATGTGGCCTAAAGTTTAACAACACTTACGCTTAACTTAAGTGGTTTAATTTAACTTATACCTTAATTTATAGCTTAACCTTAACAATCTAATACAGAAATAACACTTAACAGCATTTATCCTAAATTATAACTATACCTTAACCTAACTTCCAGATTTGCTGTAGGAAATGCACAAAGAGTATGCATGCAGACATGGTCAGTGCAAGATAAGGTACCTGTGGAAAAATTCCCCTCAGAGGTCAGTGATTATACTCACTTCAGATGCTTTTGCATCTGCCGATGGGTCCCCACTGTTTATAGAGTTGCAAGACAGTGGGCTTCCATCATAACAACGTTTCATCCTGGCCAGAGTTTGCATCAACACTTTCTTTGAAAGTGTGAGAATAGGAATGTTATGCCATTCAGGACAGAGAAATATTTTCCAAGGCTGGTCATGGGAAAAACGGAAGCTTGTTAGGAGTTCTTCAGAGTGGAGAGTGTTTTTTGGTAAGCTCAGAAAGACCTGAGCCCATGTGGCATTTTCAAGGACAAGGCCTAACAAGCATTTTCTCAGATCACACTGCAGCCTGGGAAGCAGTTAAGAGGGAATGCACCACTACAGTATCTCAAGCCATCACTATCAGCAGCATGGGCCATTTGTCATTTAGACCTGTGACCTTGTTCAGCCTTGATCCCTTCTCATCTTGAATCATAGCTATCTCTTGTTCTAGTCAAATGCTTTCAGAGGAACTATTCTTTATCTTACTGTACACAGAGGACTTCCCATCCACTCACTTGTGTTTCTCTGTCTTGGCTTTCTGCACATGCACATTTTTCTTTCTCAGAGGAGGTGAATGCCCGCTGATTTCTGAATGTCCTCCTGACTGTGTCATTGGTGTTTTTGCTAAGCTTATTAGTTCCCATTTAATTACTTTTGACTTCTTCATGACTGTGTCATTTCTTCTTCCCACTGTACTTCTCCTCACCCCCTGCCCTCTCTGGTACTCTGCTAGCATGCTATGGTGCCAGTTTCAGCACCCCTCTTTCTCTCCTTTTGTTCTTACTCAGTTTTCCATGTTGGTACACAAGCCCTTGGAGTAACAGAGCTTTCATTGCATTTCACTGAAAATTTGAATTTTCAAAGATGTACTGTGCAAGATTTTCAGCTCAGAGGGTGGCTAAAATACAGATTATCAGACTATCACTAAATTCCGATAGGGCAAAAAGCTCACCATTCTCCAAATGCTCACCTCTGCAGGCTGGACAAAAAAAAGACCAGCCAGTATCCTGCAACTGGTATAAATGGAGAAGTGTTCCTGGACTGCACAGTCACCTAACTCCTGTCCTGAAATGCATGCCTTTCACATGTGCCCGCCAGACTGCAATGCAATGCGAGGGTGGATAGGTTTTATCTTTAGGGCTTGGCATATTGAAGAAATTACCAGAAATGATAAAATAACAGTATTTCATATTAAAAGTGTGCTGTTGTTTATACTAGATTTCTGTACGATTACATTTCAGAACATTGCCAAAGCAAGAAAAATTTATTGTGTTTTTCAAAATTAGAGAAGAAAGATAATTAATTATTTTTTGTGTAAGGAAGGGACAGGAACTGGGTATACCATATAATGTAGTTATCTTTCAAAATCAATGCAATTAAAAAAAAAAGTGAATCAATATTATCATTGTTCATTTATGCATTCACAGAGACAATTTTTTTAACCAAATAATCGTATCACAAAGATAGATTTAGAATTCCCTTGGGGTTTTTTTGTGTTCTTGCAGAGAACCAACACAAGGACTGGTCCACACAACTATATGTACATAGCCCTGTTAAAATGCCTACTGATGCCACGGAGGTTACTGCTGTGGATGAGCCTTGCAGAGGCTGATCATTGGGTAAAATTTCTGAAAATTGAACCAGTTGAGTATGCATGGGTTAGTGTATGGATCACCCTGTTCAGCCCTGCTGTGAGCTTCAAAACTTAGGACAAAGGTTTTCAGTGACCTTCTTTGTCTTGGTTAAACACTGGCTATCTCTCTGTATTGAGTCAAACAGTTACAGTAGGACCTCTCAGTCATTTTGTTCAAGACATTACTTTGCATATTGTGGTGTTTACCAAGAAGGATGGTGCTTGTTGCAGAGGTCTTGTCCTTCTCACAGGCAAGAGTGAAGGCCAGCAGAAAAGACATTAATATCCCCACCCTTTTGGCGATGTGGAATTGGAGGATGAAACTGAAGCATGAACTGAGCCATGATGGTTAGCCAAAGTTAGAGAGTACTGAGACGCATCACTCTGGTTCCTTGGTCAGAATCTGAAACAGAAGAGCTTTCGTCATGGTTTGACTCAGTGAGAATCTGCTTGGAAATAATGGGTTGCAGAAACACTGAGAAACACTGAGTTTAGTAAAATTAATGCACATGGTAAAATTATTTCCACTAGCAATAATGCAGTCAGTTTCATAGAACAGCAAGAGTAAAATACAGTTCATGGATAAAGGAATCCTAGGCAACAGGTGAAGAATGAAGTCTATTGATTTAAATACCCATGTGACTTACACTAAGTTCCTAGGAAATAATGAACTACAGACAATGGCATCTTCAGTGGTGTTGGGATTCTAGAGAAATTGTTCAAGTATTTGTTTGAAAAACATCTGAATCATTTAATATAATGTTCAATAGAAGTGAAGAGAATGGTTCTTCAGGCCTGGTGCTTAGATTTCTGAAATCAGTGGAAACAGTGCTCTGTAATTATTTTGGTATTGCCTCAGTTTCACACTGGGGCAAGCAATGTGATCTACAAGCTGACAAAAACCAGAGAGTGGACTAGACCTCAACAGGCCAGCTGTTTACCTCATATCAGAGGAGCAAAACCTTTTTACAAAACTGAAAATCTAAGTAGTTCCCTGTGTTAGTAGTTACAGGCTTTGGATACCCATAAAACTGTTTTTGATACCTGAAGTCTTATACAGTTCCCATAGTATTTGTCAGACAGGCTTGCAGAATTGATCAACAGTGTCATCTCTTTTACCCACATTCTATTGATACCATCCACACAGTGCTATATATTAGATTTTCAAATGACACAGCCTTAAAAAACCAGCAAGTTTTCCCTTCCAAGGCAAGACATTGTTTATAGAAAGACACAGATGTTCTCAGAACTCTGTGGCACTGTATTGGGTCAAGCACTGTTCAGACCTCAGGAGGGCTTCTGTTGCTTCACATTTACTAAATAGTCAGCTTCCATTGAATCTCCTGCTTCCTTCTTCCCTACTTGGTTCCTCACTTTTAAGTAGTCTTTCCCCCACCACATATTATTTCTACAATGAGTGCTACCACATATTTAGATAAGACATGACAGAATAGGAATCTAAACATTTAGATTAGCAGTTTCTACCTTAAATGAAATTTAATCCTAGAATACACATTTCCCTTCTGTGGGTTTTTTGTTTGTTGTTTGGTTGGTTGGTGGTTTTTTATTTTTTTTTTTTTTAATCTAAGGTTGTTCATTTAAGTGACTGGTACCTCTGAGATAATCTAACTGATCCATCAAAGCAGGGTCTCTTAGAGCAGGTTGCGCAGGACCACAACCAGTCAGGATATGCGTATCTTCAGGAATGAAGTCTCCAGAACCTCTCTGAGCAACCTGCTCAACTGTTTGACTACCCTCAGAGCAAAAGTGTGGGAGTTTTTGAATGTTTAAGTGGTATTCATTGTGATTCTATTTGTGCTATTTGCTATTTGTCTGCTCACCTGGGTACACTTGAGAAAAATCTTCCTCTGTCTTCTTTACTCCCATCTGGAGTATACCACATGTGTAATCCTCCCCTCACACTCAACCTCCCTCACCTTCTCCAGATTGAGCAATTGATACAGTCTGAGCATCTCCTCACAGACAAGGTAGCTCATTTATTGCACAAGAATACATATAATTCTGAAGTTATATTAACCCAAAGCGTGTTAATTTTTTTTTAGTTATAAATGGTGTGAAGGGAGACCAGAATAAGCCAAAGCCAAGTAAAAGAATAATGGGATAACCTATATCAATACCAATTCAGATTATTTTGGATTAAGGCTCCTTCTTCTGTTTAAATAAAACTGGTGCCATTTCTGAAATTTGAATTGGTCTCAGATTTCTTGGAAAATGGTTTTCTGTATTTTTTTCCTCCCATCTATTTTTGTCTTCTACAGCCTAGTGTTTGACATTTGTATGATTTTAATCCCTTAGTCATGACTTCATTGTGACACTCTCAGAGACGAGAGATTTGGTGCTTCCTTTCTTTGTTTCTCATGTGCTCCTTATATAACTGATAACTGAAAGAAAAATGCCATCACTGAGATTCACTTTTGTTTCACTTTACAAAGATGAAAATTAACAGATGATCTTTTAAGAAGATCAAATAAAGCATCTTCCTTATTTTCTCTATGCATTGTTATGAAAACAGACTCAAGGATATACACATACTCCCATCTGCAGCTGCTGTCTAAATTTGTTCCATTTTTTTTTGTTTATTCTGGTGATTCCAGACCTTACTTTTTTGACTATAAAGATACAAGCAGTCTGTTAGATTAAGATTGCCTCTCCATAGTTAAGAGCTTGTCCCTCTAATGTTTTGTATGCAAATGTAAATTAAATATCTAAAAGTGCAGACACTCTCACTCCTAAATACTCTCCATTCTGTTTGTAAGAGGGGAGAGCTGATCTCAAGAAAAACTGCTCTTTAATCTTCTGTGAACTGGCCTGTGTGTCATAGTGTTTTGGGCTGGGCAGACTGATCCTCTGCTTTCCATTGCAATGAAGTATTTTATGGATTGAGTGCAAAAGCTCCTTAAGCAGCAAAGTCTGCAGTTCTGCCTCTCAGCAAGGAGGAATATTGTTTCCTCAAAGAAAATCAATTTGGTTGGTTTGTAGGGAGTGGGAGGTAGTTGTGGTATTTGGCACACTTCAGCACTGATTCCCCCAGAGCTTCAAGAAAATAATTTCAAAGGACATTTCATGTCATCAGGTGGCCTGTGGAAAAAGAAAGAAGCCCAGTAGCAATATAACTGTTCTCCTGCTGGTGTTGTGAGGCAGACAGAGAAAAGGAGAGAAAGGAAAACGTGGCAGTTTGAACAATACAAGTTTATAAAGGCAAAACAAAAAAAAAAAAAATACCATTACCAGCACTCCCATGTTTTTCAGTTAAACCCTGCATTGCTCTTGAAAGCTTAGACCACACCTGATGACCCAAAGCAGAAGCTTAATTGTTTATGAAATCTTTCATTTCTGCTGCTGGGTGCTTCAAATTTTACTCCATAACCCATATTACATTGAGAGATAGAGGATCTCTCTGTTTATTATAAAGGGAGATGCCATGTACCAAATGCCCATTAAATGAGCAGTGGAGCAGAGCAAGGCTTCTAGAAGATATCAACAAATCTAGTTACTTCATTTCATAACTGGTGGTGGTAAACTTACTAAAAGTGAATTATATGAGCAGTGGAGCAGAGCAAGGCTTCTAGAGGATATCAACAAATCTAGTTACTTCATTTCATAACTGGTGGTGGTAAACTTACTAAAAGTGAATTGGCAGCATATTTATTGAAATCCAGGCATTTTTTAACTGTGTCAGACTGCACAGTTAAGAAATCTGGAAACATTGAAAATATTTACTAGAGAGTCTCAAAATTTTACGAAAACCTTAAGCAAGCCTTTTCAGAGAAATCTTTCCTCTGTTCACAGATGGCAAGGGGAATTCCTTAACTGTCGCAGTGTCCCAAGTGCTGGGAAAGCGCAGCCTCAGGCTAGCTCAGCCCACACTGCGGCAAGCGCGCGGAGAGGTCGGGGTGGCAGGCAGGGCAAGCCACCTCCTTCCTGTGGGGACTTAGCACCCCCTTCCAGCGACGGGATCTAGTTAGCAATCACGACTACGGCGGCAGGTGAAGAGACGACTCTCTCAAGCAAGGTCAGGAACAGTTTATTGTGGGGCGCGAGCACGGAGCTCTGCCTTCTCTGACTGCTGCCCGGAGAGAGAGCACCGGGAGCTGCTGTGCAGCAATTTTTAAACCGGGGTGGGTTTAGGGGTGTTGACAACCAGTCGACCAATAGGGACAAGCATGGGTGTAACCAGGGGTGGTAACATCAAAATCAGGAACCAATCACAAGGGGGTAGTAGGGGATTTCCCAGGCACCAGCCTATCACTCGACGCCCTCCCTGGAGCTTTCCGGAAGCCAGGGAAGGGCCCCAAAGTGATAGACAGGGCGCCCGAGAGGAGAGAAAGGGGATTGACAGGGGTAGGTACAGGGGGAAGGGATGATTGACATTTAACGATAGGCTACAATCTAGGGAACCATTTTACAAAACCAAAGTACAGATTGGTATAACAGAACAAACAACTTTGCACGCCACGACACTTAATCAGAGTGATCAGTTGCTTAGCAGACTCTAATGGATAAATCAAGCTGCACAGGGGTCTATAAGACAACCAGGGTCCTAATCACTTCCTAACAACTCTGACTGACAATCTCTTATTAGTAGTGGTTTCCTCTCTAAAGTCCCCTTGATATTCATGTGAGTTTGGAAAAATTGCTGAATTGTTTCTGCAAAATGAAAGAATTTTGACAATCTTCCCTGATGAATGAGGACTAGTGAGGTGCTATGATTTAAGGTTTCTAAAGTTAGCAGTGGAAGTTATGTTAGTAATTGTGGTTTTATTTTTTATAAAATATATTATTTTTTTTCTGTACTATTATTTTGAACATATTTTGCTGGTTAGCAATAACAAAGGACCATTACTAGCAGGAGTTTTATGCTTCTTTACATTTCCTTACTTGACAGTCAACATGAATATTATCTTGTATGTGATTCACTTGGATGGACAAGAGATTTTTATTTGTCCAACAGAAAAATTCTGAAACATTGTATAATGGATGTACACAACATATCCTTCCCTCCCACCCCCAGATAATGAGTGTGCTAAATCTGTGCATGTGGACCTTAGGAAATATCACTGGTTTTGGTGTGGAAAGGAGCTACTGGAGTGGAAACTGGCATCTTCCGTCCATATTCTTTTACTGCTTTCTCTCCTGCAAGACTGTTTTAGTAGCTGCTCTCTCCAATAGGATATTCAGATGGCTGCTTTGGATAAGTTGGGCTTGGCTGATTAACTTAGTTGATTAAACGTGTTGCTAATAGTGCCAAGGTTGTGGATTTGATTCCTGGATGAGCCATTCACCTAGGAGTTGCACTGTGATCTTTGTGGGTCCTTTCCAACTCAGTGTATTCTGTGGGTCTGTCACTCACAAGCAATGATGCGGTGTGTAGGCTGTGCTTATATCCCTGAACTCTCACTTATGTTTGTCTATGGGTGAGACTTTTTTGCCTGCTCATTTCTCTTCAGTTAAGTCAAGCATGCAGGCTTTGTGAAATGTGATAGAAGGGAGCAACTGATTGGAGATGCCAGACTGAAACTGGCTCTTGAATAGCATCGAGTATCTTAACTAAGGCAGTTAAAAACAACCTTAGGCGATCACAGAGAAGTGCAACTCTTCAGGAGGAGCACTGGGAGGGCAAATAGATGTCTATGCCCCTCCCTCTCACTGACCCCTCTGGACTAAACCACAAAATACTTATGCTGTGATCCCAGCAGAAATTTTTGTCCTGCTTCTCACCTATCTTCTCTCCTTTGACTTGCTCTCTTACACAGCAGAGGTATGTCCAGGGACACACAGAAGCAATTTCACCTCATCCACACTGCTGCAGATGGTCTAGTAGACAGAGCTACCTGGATGCCCCTGTCCTGGCATCTCCCACCCACTCTCTTGGTGTCACTTCTGGACCTGCACAGGCTAACTGTTCACTGAGGTACAGAGGAGAGTGAGAAACCTAAGAAAAAATGCCTGTGCACTGCATCACACTGCAGCAGCATCACATTGTCACTCTCCCAGCTTTGGCATGCAGACACCATTATCTCAGTCAGAAGGCTGTATTTGGTTGAAAATAAAACATCTCCAGGGCCATTGTTCCCAATTGCAGTTCCTGTCATGTTAGTTACGTGAATTTGCTTTGCACTTAACCAGGTAATTTTATATTCTAGCTTATTCTGTTTTAAAAAGTCTTATTTTTCTTTCTTTAATAAATGTGTGAACAAACTGCTGTGATACCAATATTTGTGTAAAAAAAACAGTAATGATCCCCATCAATTTTTTTTCCATCCACATAAAAAAGTACCTAAGTTTTTCAAAGTTTAAGCAGTTGACAGAAGGTAATCTATTCTGAAAAGATTTCAGTGGAAGGACCTTACACCTTTTTTTTTTTTTTTTTTTTTTTTTTTCTTTTCTTTTCTAAACAAGTTTTATTTATATTTTCCAAATATATTGCCATTACGAGGGAAAATATATTATAAATCTTAGGTGTCTGCCTTAGGTATTATTTGGTACCTTAGATTCATGTAATGTTGTTCTAATGCACGCATACACATGCCTTTGCACCTCTGCATATGTGTCAGGTGTGGGGAACTCTTTGCTATGTTTGTTTCAGTAAAAGGAAGGCAGGTTGTCATCAGAAAAAAATATGGCTTTTCAGCTAACAAAAAATTCGTGGACCTCCATGGATTTCAGCTGAGGAGCTGGCCAAGTGTGTTCATAATCTCTAAATCAATCTAGTTCACAGGTTGCTCTGCGTGAGTGACAATAAAACTACGGAGTCCTCAGAAGCTAGAGGTATATGATAGGCTTGCAACAGCTAAAAGCCTGTGATCAGATGGATGTGTACTTCCTCTTAGTGTACTATGTCTTGGCTTGTGAAATGTGCAGCATCAGTGCTCTGAGAATGCCTTGGGGAAAAAATAAGCTCTGCTGTATGACTGGATGGCAAAACCTTTTTGTAGTTACAATCAATCAGCAATTATTTTGTTGGAGGATAAATAGGATAAACAGTCTGTGAATTAACAACTGCAAGAAAATTTCTTGTTTCATCATTAGAGACATACATCAGGGCCTAAAATACATCTTCCATTCACATTTAAATCAGTTCTAGTTGAGACTGAACCAGAAAAGTTTGTTCTGGGTTCGCCAGTGCTAATGCTGCTACACTTATCTCTAGAGAGCTCAGCCACTTGTGTCCTGACAGAAACTTCCATCCTGCTGCTTTCCGGCTTGCCTCCACCTCTCTCAAACCTTAGGGCCAATACGTCTGTGGACTCCAGGAATTTCTGTGCAATTTGTTTTGTGAAAAATTCAGTTCCCACCACGTTTAGCTTTTTCAAACTATGCCCCACTAAGAAGCATTTTCTGTGACCATTTGGCACCCAGTGCCTATTGTTAAGAATGGGCCAGGAGACCAGCTCCTTTGAAAAGGCCTCTATTAAGGACAGCTCTGGGAGGGGGCCCGAGGGATCACGCACACTGCCGCTGCTCCTGTGGACGACATGGAGGTGGAGGTGGTTCAGCTTTGACAGCCAGCAGAGCTGGGGCTTCTGTCCTTGCGGGAGTCCTCAGGAAGACACTTGCCAGCTCGTGGTCCAGGGGTGTCAGTCTGATCGGATGCCGCTGTGGCTATGGTGACAACTCAAAACTGGCTTTAATTGGTGATTTGAGGCTCCTTTTCATTTGCCAAGTTGGAGATGTTGTTCTTAGTTCTTCTGGGTTACAGTGGCTCGTTGTTTTTAGGGGTCTTTTGCATTAAGTGTACCTTAATTTACATATGTTTTTGGGCACACAGTCTCTTGGAAGCAGCGGAAGTGGTACCCGACGGGAAAAGGGATACAGGTACATAACAATCATTAATAACAATAAACATTTTAATGAGGACACATAATTTTTGTAACTATGAAGAGAGATGAACTTGAAACTTCAACACCCACTAACACACTAACTCCCAAATCAAGAGTCTATATTATTTTACTCTTCACACCTTTGAACTGTTGTTGTGCCATTTCCCTCATCTGCAGTGCTTGTGACCTCAGTGAGGATCACAGGATTACCTGTGCAAGTCTGCGCAGAAGCCTTACTGACAGCAGGGTCAAGCATCAGCTTCAAGTTGACCTCTTCACTTGGCAACATAGGCCTGCACCACCTGTTGATCTATCATCAGTTTCAGCCCTCTGAAAATCTCAGGGCTGTTTCTCGATGCTTCATATTTGTTGAGGATCAGCTACAACCATTTTGCTTTGACTGCACAGACAGATACTTTGGTATGTCATATGGCACTTCTACAGATTTTATTAATACTGCTCTGTAAGTGTGAAACCCTTTATCTGCTGCCAATAGATCTCTCCTTCTGTCTTCTCCTTTTGCTTCATTTTTGTTTGCACTTACTCTAGTTTTCACCTTCTGCTCTATATTCTTTATTAGCAACTGCCCTTTTCTTACATGTAATGCACATTCATAATAACCCCTCCCACCATCTACAGCTTTCCTTATTTTTTTGTTCAGTTAAATTTTTTAACAACTTTGGCCTATGAGTTTGTAACATTTATAGAAGGGGGTGGGAGCTCTAGCACATGCTGTAAGTTTGCTGTAACTTTCTATTACGATGGAGGTTAAACAAGCTGAACAGTCCTTCCTTGCCTGAATATGTGTCAAGAAAGCATGAGTTGGGAGAGGAATTCAGAAACAAGATGCTGCATATCATCTGGCATGTTTCCACTAATTTCTCTGAAGCTAAAAAAATTACCCAAGATGATTATGGGCCCTAGATGCTTCATTTTGTGAAGTGCATTTTTGAGTAGATATTTGATACCAACAGAGTGAAGCATCTTCTTAAGGAATGATTATCTCTAGGTCTGGTACAAATTGAGGAAAAAATGTGGGATTGATTTTTCAGAATAACAGAAGTAACAATACCTTGTTTTTTCATGCAGTAATTGATGTTGTATGGTGAGTTAATATTCAGTAATTCATGTTCTGATTTGATTCTGCATTTGATAATTTTAGAAAAATCATAATCTATTTTGTATATTAGAAAAGCATTTAACAAAAAAGTATCTTGTCATTATCACTTGAATTCCTACTTTACCTGCTTTTAATATCTAATAGGCTAATCCTTTTTGAAATTAAAAATTTAAAATTGCACAAGAAAGGCTGTTTGGATATGTGTAGAGAATCAGTTCAGATTGGGTCTAGATACCTTTCTGTTGTCTTAGATCAAGGTTTTCTGAGCAAAACATTTTATCTGCTGCAGAACAAGGGAGCACAGATGGTAATGGTGGTGATCCATCTGGCTCAGTAACGTTTCCATACGTGATGTTGAGGAGCACATTCACGGAGGTAGCTCGGGTTGCAGCTGCAGTGGGAGCTGCAGGTTGAGCTCTGGCTGGTGGAGCCCAGGCAAAGAGGCTGTGAAGAGCCGATCCTCAGCACAACAAGGGCCCGGGGACCTGCTGCCCAGCCAGGGGTCCTGCTGCCCAGCCAGAGGACCGGACACTGAGGCTCTGCAGGAGCCGAGGACCCCAGACCTTCCCACGCTTAGACTGGTGAGGGGATAAAAGCCCAGGGCTCCCTTTGTTCAGGATCCCTCCTCAGAGACACCAGCTCGAGCTGTTAGTTTGTTATTGCACTGTGATGAAATTATTTTAATGGTTGGGACACCTGAGACTGCTGTGGGAAAACTGGGATCCACCCAGTAAGGAAACCTATTCTGACTGTGGGAATGTGAGGGCTGCAGCTGGGAAGGGGCCTCAGTCCCAGCTCAAGTGGTGAAAGAGTGACTGCCAGAGTGGATCCTGGATGGTCAGACTGGGAAGTTTCTCTCAACTGGGCACTGTCAGCTGCACCAGAAGAGTGTAAACATGAATGTTAGACTCCATAAAAAATGTTCGTTTTCATCAAACCTGATTCAGTTAGGGACAAAAGGATGGCAGTTTGCTTCCCTTGCTATGTTCAGAATGACCCTGAGTGCTCCTACAGCATAAAGTTTTGCAGCCATTGAGTGCTGCAGAGCTTCTTACCTCAGAAACATTTCTTGGTTTCACAAGGTAATTGTGCACTAAAAAATGTGCTTTTCCTTCCATTGATATGAAATGTGTTGTCTGTAAATTGTATAGGCTATTTCCTTAACTTTTTTTTGATATTACTGGTGAAGATGTTGGTGGTTCAAATTCTTTTCTGTCTGATGCCTGCCCAGCCCACCAAATAGCCTTTAGGGGTCTCCTGAGGGTGGTGAGTAAATGGCAATAATTAGCATATTAAACCTTAGCTGTCTTTCATGTGTGTTGAGTCATTATATAACTGATTGACTCTATGTATCTTATATCTGTATTTATATCTATATATCTATCTATTGTAGGGGTTCTAGTAATTATTTTCTTTTTGTGGGAGGGAAAGATTAGGAGAAAAACAAACAAAGCAGCCTTAAGCTTAAAAATGAACAAAAATAGTTTTATTAACATATATTAAAAGAATGAGGGGGAAAAAAAAGAAAGAAAAAGTTGAGAAAAAGAAAACTTAAACTAAAACAGAATAATACTTTAAAACACGCTTCTTTTTTCTTACAAACTATTAACTTTCTTATTGAACAACATAGAAGGACACAACTTTAGGAGAAGAGTCTTTCTAAGATCTTTTTATGAAGACACTTGCTACAAGACAAAATAGTCCAGTGCTCCCAATGTCATGCATCTGCTGCCACCCGGAGTTTTCGCAGACTGTGATGTTCTATCAGCAAAGCTTCTCAGTGTTATCTGGGGTATTATTTATGAATACTACTTCTGATCTAAAATTATCTTTGTCTCAAAAGGCTGAGACCTCCTTTTTGACCCAGGAGTGGGGGGTTCAAAGTTCCCAAATAAATCTCAATTACATCAGTCCTTCATTTTGATTAGAATAGCATTCTACCCAAATAATATTAGATGCTGCAAAGAACAGTTCATTTCTTCATAATCTATCTTAGAAAAGTCCAGTTAAAAATGTCCACTTCTTCAATCCTATTCCAATATTATTAGTTCTTTCACTTCTCATCTAACTGACGTCACGCAGTGTCTGTTCTAGTATTCTTTGTTTTCTTTCTTCTTTCTTTTAAGGAAGAATTGTGCTTTAAAAGTTTCATGTTGCTAGTAAAGGGTTAAATCCGCTCGGGCTTGCAAAAAGCTACATGCAAGCACCAAGGCTGCAGGAAGTGAAGAAAATGCAAAGCTGGTAGATGTCCTTTTTTCCACCCATCAGTCTCATCCAGGGTGGCTCAGCTCAGAGTTGTTATAAAGCTCCAGGCTTTCTTTCTTTGCTGCTAGCAGCAATTAAGCTGGGCCGTGTTTTGGCCCTTTCTGCCG
Source organism: Hirundo rustica (assembly GCF_015227805.2). NCBI lineage: Eukaryota > Metazoa > Chordata > Aves > Passeriformes > Hirundinidae > Hirundo > Hirundo rustica. Next base: position 66,183,251 of record NC_053488.1, read on the forward strand.
CAGTCTGAGAGCATGGTCAGCATTGTTGAACTGCAGCCACCCCTCTTCCCTGCCGGCAGCAGGGGAAAGGGCTCAGCTAGCCCAGGCCTTCCCTGTGCAGGCAGCGGCCCTCAGAAGCCCGGCCCGGCCCGACCACGATGTTACCTCATGGCTGATTTCCAAAGCGAGAGAGCGACTGATCTCCAGTAGCTAGTTTTAAATGTCCCCTCCAAAGTCGCATTGACATTTCCCATTGGTTAACCTAGCTGCCCATATCCTGGCTAGCTTTTTGATAGGTCCTTGTTCTCCTCCCCAAACCACTCCACGGTTAGGCCCGGGAAAATATCTTACATTTTTCTATAACTAGAAAGCAAAATTGTGCCAACCCATGATACTATATATAGATATGTATCTTATCTGATTGATGTCTTTATGTCTTATATGCAGAGTCTGAAATGTGGACCTAAAAGCAGCTATACAAACTGACCCAAGAGATGGTCATAAAAAGCCCTCAACACACAGGAAAAAAAAATACTGGAATATTTAACTGAAACAATGTATTGCTACTGTATCTGTTGAAATAAAATGCAAAGGTACCTGATACGACATTTGATAAACAAACACTTCAAAATCTGAAGTAACTTTAGAGGCATTTTCCATTGAAAGAATATGAAGTACTTTACAACCAATATTCAAACAATTTGTGTGCCTTGGTAAGCAAATTCCTCTTGACATTTCCTGTTAAACCTGTGACATCCATGACAACCACACTATTGTTTCTGTACTTTGACTCTATTCAATGTGATTCTGTAATTCTGCACATTTTTCTTTTTAATTTGAGGAGCTAGAAGTAATAGCAGGTGTGCCTTTGGGGTATTGTAGGTACTAAATAACTGTGCTTTTAAGTTGGCTATACTTTGCTTGCAAAGTATCTCTGAATTATTCAATTGACTCAGAAAAGGGAGGTAATGATTTATTAAGCGCTCTCACCCCTTTTATTTGTCACAGATATTTGGGAGAACTTTTGATAGCAACATTAGCACAACTGATGACAAGTTTTGCAGTTTTTGCCTTTACCAGCTACAGAAAAGTGCCAAGGAAAATAAACCTGCATAAGATCATCAGCATTAAACTTTCTGGCAAACTGGAAAGTTCCTTTAGGTGCAAGTATTTTACTTATAATGGGTGTAGAGGAGTTGAGTGAACTATTAGTGTTCTGAAGTCTAGAAATAGATACTGTTTTGTGCTTTGTTCTGACTGTCATTTATTAAATGGTATGATTCAAATTGCACCACATGGGAAAAACTGGTAGAAATAGCAAACATAGAAGTGATTCATTCAGTGTTGATTCTGTATGGACAGATTTCTTTTACTGGCCATGTGGATTCTTAGTAGATTCAAAAACTTTGCATTTCAGTCAGGATTTATTGTGCTCTCTGCTTATTTTCACAATTGGTGTTCAGCTGTACTGGTGGGTAACAATGAAGAGTATGTAAACATTCTAAGGGAAAATGCTCTGAAATATTTTTTATCACCTAATTATCAAATAGTTTAATTCAGAATTCTTATATGAAAGCTCTAATTGCTCAGAGATCTGATGTTCAAATTTGGTCACTAAAAGTTATCAGTGAAAATGTAACTCGTCCAGAGTTATGCACATTTTTCATGACAGTTCACACAGTTACTCATACCATCTTCAATACAACCTTACTAGTAAAATTCCTAAAGCCCCTGATTAAAAGTTTAATACTTGGAATAAATCTAATACTGTATCTACATGGAACTCTGTCCAAAGTCATCACTAGTAAAAGATTCCTGATTTGATACCACAAAGACAACAAATGCAGGAAAAAAAAAAAAATTATGGAGTTTCTAATCTCTTATTGTATTTATTTTAAATTAGTTGATACAGTCTACATTCTGGTATCATGGGTTGAGGTGGGGAGGACAAGGACCTATCAAGAAGCAGGCTGGGATATTGGCAGCTAAGTTGAACAATGAGAAGTGTCAGTGCGACTTTGGAAGGAACATTTAAAACTAATCCGCTGCTGAGGGCTCGCTCTCTTGGTTCAGTGATCGGCCATGAAGTAACATCGTGGTCGGGGCCGAGCCCGGGCCCGGCCCGGGTCGGGCTCTGCTGCCCCTCTGGGCGGACGGCCCGGGCCCGGCCGGGCTTTCAGAGGCTGCTGCCTGCATGGAGAGCGGGGGGAGCCCAGGTTGGGCCCCCCATTGCCGGCTGGGCGGCTGGGCCGGGCCCGGCCGGGCTTCTGAGAGCTGCTGCCCGAATGCAGCGGGGGCGGGGGAGGCCGAGGTCGGGCCCTTCTGTCTCTGGGCGGCTGGGCCGGGCCTTGCTGAGCCCTCTGAGAACTGCTGCTCACATGAGAGCAGCTCAGGTAAAGCCTTTTCTGCAGCTTAGTGATAGCTCCGAGCTGGACCGCCCTGGATGGGACCGAGGGGTGGGAAAAAGGACATTTGCCGGTTCCTTCTACCAACACAGCCTTGCATTTTTTTTTTATTTCAGCCCTGCAGCCCAGCGTGTGCACCTTGCCTTTGCAAGCCCGAGCAAATTCAAGCCTTTCTTAGCAACACAGAACTTTTAAAGCACAATTCTTCTTCAGAGAAAGAAGAAAGAAAAAAGGTACATGGAACAGACACTGCGTGAAGTCAGTTAGATGAGAAGTGAAAGAACTAATAATACTGGAATAGGATTGAAGAAGTGGACATTTTTAACTGGACTTTTCTAAGATAGATTATGAAGAAATGAACTGTTCTTTGCAGCATCTAGTATTATTTGGGTAGAATGCTATTCTAATCAAAATGAAGGACTGATGTAATTGAGATTTATTTGGGAACTTTGAAACCCCCACTCCTGGGTCAAAAAGGAGGTCTCAGCCTTTTGAAACAAAGATAATTTTAGATCAGAAGAAGTATTCATAAATAATACCCCAGATAACACTGAGAAGCTCTGCGGATAGAACATTACAGTCTGCGAAAACTCCGGGCGGCAGCAGATGCGTGACAAAGAGCATTTATTTTGTCTTGTAGCAAATGTCTTCAAGATCTTAGAAGGACTCTTCTCCTAAGTAATGAGTAGTTATGTCTAAGTGGTGAAACTGACTGAAAACCCTAAGTTGTGTCTTTCTATGTTGTTCAATAAGAAAGGTAATAGTTTGTAAGAAGAAAGAAGTGTGTTTTAAGGTATCATTCTGTTTTAGTTTTTCTTGTTTCTCAACTTTTTTTTTTCTTTTCTCAGTATTTTAAGATATGTTAATAAAACTATGTTTGTTCATTTCTAAGCTTAAGGCTGCTTTGTTTGTTTTTCTCCTGATCTCTCCCTCCCACAAAAATATTCACACTAAAACCCCTACATAAATTGGTGTTTCCGCCCGGTTTTTTTAAATTAAAACCATTACATCTGGTCTGAAAATTCTTTATAACTAGAACTTGGGAGGGTACTTATAATTACTTATATTACTTATAACTGTAATAATTATTGACAACTGAGATATGTATCCCTCATACACTATAATCTCCATGCCAAAAAACCTGAATGATGAGGATATACTGACATATTTGTTATTAAACATATAATGTCCTGTGAGAAGTTACTGAATAAAGATTTGTACATACCTCTTTTGTTATGATGCTATACAGTTTTCTTAAATTGTCTTTAAAAGTCTTGCCTTGTTCTATATCATTGTGAAATAGTGAACAGTCAATGTGTAGCATTGTGAACAAATCTTATAAATATAAACATTGCACACAGGAGCTCTATAAACTGTTCAGCCAGGTAACAGGTGTTTATCACATGCTGTATTTTAAATATATTGCTTTTAAAAGCTTAAATTGTTAATGATTTCTTTAAAAACAGCTTGCTTATTTGGAGAAAAATGTTCTGTTATGAGCATTATTAGCTGAGAAATCCTTCACACTGGTTTTAGATACTGTTTGCAAACAACCAGCATGACTTGATTTTGTTAGAGTTGGTCATATCGTGAAGTTGGGACAGAGGATGATTTTCTCAAGTGCATCTCATGCATGATAAGTTTGGTGGAAATATTATTAGGAGTATTTTTTCTTTATTAAAATGTTCTACTCGTACAGTGAAAGTGTAAGATACAGTTTTATATGTAAACAGCTGAAGTGTAGTATCTGCAATACGGCACACAAAAGTATAATCACTGTCAAAATGACAAAACAGCATCACAGAGAGTGACTGCTGGAATTGACAGAGGTGACAATCAGACTCTGAAGCTGCTTTGTTCTGATTGCGTATTCATGATTCCTCTCTACAGTATGTTACAGTTACTGTATGAGTTGTTCTAAGCAGATGTTTTAACATGACTAGACTGACACCTTGTACTTTGAGATTTGCAAGTCTAATTTTCACACTGTTCCTTTCACCTTTTTTCCCCAATTTCTAAATCTTGACTCGGAGGCTTAGTTATGGGACACATCCAAGAACATGCAGATGCAGGAGTATAACAAACTGTTGCTCCCGTGATGCTACACCAGTGATGGTGGTTTACTGGGACAGCAGTAACCCCGTCTGCCACCAGACAGCCAGCTCAACAAGTAGCTGTCAGTAACTGGTGAACACTCATTCAGCAGTAGCTGAGAAATTTCATACGCACTCATGGCCAAATTGTTTGCCTCAATTTCTCTCTGGCCTTGGGTAACTCCTTGTAAAATGACTCTCTTGTTTGCTGTGTATTTGACTCATTTGGCTTTTAGGAAGTCTCTTCCAACATGCTGTGCTGTAACAATGACAGCTCTGGTGAGGGAATGATAAAGCTGCAAACATTTGTAGAAATAAACTGCTCCATTTGTCTCTTGGATAAGCAGAAGGCAATGTTCTCTCTTCTTTTATGGTTTTCATTCAAGTTCAAAGAGAAAATTTGGAGGGAACAAAGAAAAGACATTATCTGTTCCTATTTTTTTCTTTCATTGTTCATTTTTCAGACAAAGTCAAAAGAGTTTGGCAATTTTCCAAATAAATGATGATTTTTTTTAATTCTTTTTTTCTTTTCCCAGGAAGCGACAGTTAATCAAAAACTGAAGTTCTATATAGCTACATTCCTGAAGACCTTCCAAATTGTATCAATACATAATTAGTGGTCCAGAAAGGAAATGACTATAAGGGGAATTTATGAAATGTGCAAAAAGAGAGATGAGCAAATTGCTCTTTTATTTCACACTAATTCCCTCTTTTTTCTCATCCTCCTGTTAACTATACACAGAAAAGTTTTAACTTGATCTCAATGCAAAAGTAGAAAAGGTGGGTTTTACAATTAAAAATATCTTGTGCAATTAAGAACTACTAATTCCTATCGATCTCCATTCATGAACAAAGGAAATATATACTATAGGATTCAAGACTCAAAAGCATGGGAAGGATCCCAAATTTACTGTTGCTTTGTCCAATTGCTGCCTTACATCTGACCTTCCTCACCATTTTCCTGGGTGCTGCTTCCCATGTTTTCATGGCAGAAAATACAGAAGTCTTACACTGGCTAATCTTTTTCTCCATGAGCATCATATCTAAAGACCATCATGCACCATAGTTGAATGGATCTGAATATTTTTTGAGTTAAATATGCTTCAGAGTGAAAGAAAAGAGAGGCATCTCTGCAAAGTGGACAAGCTTGGAAAGAGTTGCACAAACAGCTGAAAGCTGACTCTTATGCCTGAGGGACAGTGACCAGGGTAACAGGCCAGTTTCCTTTTGCTCTCCCTGTGCATCCAGTTTAAGCACATCTGTATCTGTTGGACATTGAGGATGACTAAGTTGCATTAGTGGAAGATCTGCTCTACCCAAGATTAAAGGAATAGGTCCTGGTATTTTGACAAAGTCAGTCAACAGCAAACCTAAGTATTTCAGATCAGGTCAGCTGGATTTAAGGTATTTGCAGCAAGTCAACCAGACAGAGAACATTGCTGAGCCTCATCCTTTAATGGGGAATTATGCACATGGCAACACCTCAGACTGTTGTCAACGTTTCTGCAATACCCTAGCAGCCTGGAGCAGCAGCTGCAAGAGTATTCAATCTACCAGAATGCACATTTTGATGTCTACCTAAATGGGAGAATGCATTTAAAATCTTGGGTGGAACAACAAAAAAATCCCTTCACAATGCCCATGCAACATTTCAAGTGTCTCCATGTCCCTCCCAACTCCCAGACCGACCAGCAGATGAATAGAAAGAGTGAAATCACCTAAGATGGCAGAGCTTGCTGTTGTCAGAGGGAAGGCACAAATTACTTTTCTGTCTGCCTATTCCCTGCTGCAGAGGCCTGCCTCCTCTTTTGCAGCTGCTCTAAGTCCTCAGTGAGCTCCAGGTCCAGCACTGACATCTCTCTTGTTCACACAAACCAGAGTGATGCTGTGCCATAACTTGTTACGACTCTTCCATCAAGTGAGGGGGCAGTAGCCCTCTATAGTCCCACTGCTGACCATGTTAAAAACATAAGGAAGTTCTCTTCCCTCTAGATTCATGGCCCAGAAAAATATTTATGGTCATGCAAATTTTGGAAGAAGTGTCAAAAAAGAAAGATAAATTTTGTAAGATGATGATGTGTTTTTGCAATTCTACTGCTTTTTAAGATGTCATACACTGGCATGAAACCTTGTAAATATTCTAATTATACATGTAAAGTTTGTTCTGTTAGTGTTAATGCCTTTATCAATTTTTATCATATGCTGGTGCTTTCTTGAAAACAACAAAAAACATGGTAAAATGCAGTTCATTAAAAATTGAAGAGTTTTTTAGAAATTTCCCCTAAAACAAAAAAAAGTCTTTGAGCCCATTTTCAGTTTTCTTATATCAAAGCATTTCATAAATGTCAAAACAGCTTTTCTTCAATTTATAGAGTACACTAATGTGCTATATGTCCATAAAAAGTATGTTACTAGATGTTTAATGTAACACCCTTTGAGTTTTATAATAAAAGGTGGAGAAAATGTTTTAATAATATTGCCAAATACTTAGATATTATTGAAATTAGTACTTTTTTGTATTAATTTAATGGCAATTTTTGTATTTCATGGTAATTTTTTTTTTTATTTTTTTATTTTTTTTTTTTTTTTTTACTTTTTATTTGGATATGAAGTAATATATTTCCGCTAACTGCTATGAATATCTTCAAAACAAAAATTGTGTTTAATGAGTTTTCGTCACCTTTTTGCGGAGAAGTAGCAACACAAGGTGGCAGTGGTGGGCTGTGAAATGTAGGGGCAAAGATGTATGGAGACACGTGAAAATCTGAAATAGAAGATACAGGTTTGATAAACCAACTAGAATGAGTATAATATGAAACCACAGGGAAAACTCCAGCTGTAATTCACTTTTTTGTGACCAAACAGAACAGCATGTATTTTATTGTAAGATCATATACTGTGGTTTTCCAATAGCAAGCCAAAATTGGCTACAAGATCTAATTACGGTTCTCTAAGATTTTATTTTTCTTTTAAACGAACTGTTTTCAGGTACAGATTTCACTCTCATATTTTTTTATATTCATATAAAATGTCTGAAAAGTGTCCATATATTGCTTGCTGTTAACTGAATAGTTAGAATCCACAAATTATTTTACTTAAACCCCCCCAAACAAAATGAAAACCAAACACAAACACAAACCAAAGAAACAAAGAAAAACAGAAGAAGAAAAAAAAAATAAATTGAAAATATATTTGAAAATACAATAAAGATTCATTATATGTGTAATGATAAATACATATCCAAATTTATGTTTTATTAAAATTAATAATATTTTATGATACCAGATCTTGTTCTAAATCTCATTAAAACTGACATTTAAACCCCCATAAGTAATGAAATACTGCATAGCAGAGAGTTGACATAAATATACAATATAGTCCTTCTTCAACCATGAGAGGAACCATCCATCATCAGTGGGCATACAGTGATCATCCCAGTTCCTAACAGAAACAGAAGCACATTTTTCATACTAGCTTCATAAAAATCCTGCAATTCTTTTTATTCTGATCTAATTTAAGCTGAACAAGTGTTGGGGGTTAAGTTTAGTTTTGTGGGTTTTTTTCTTTCCCTATAGAATTTTTCCTCCCCCATAAACTGCGAATAGACTAAATACTGATGCTTAAAGGGTACTTGACCCACACAAAAGAAGCGGTGAGGGCGGTAGATCACTTAGTTTGGGGGGGAGGGAAAGGCTCGGGGGCTCCGGGAGCTGAGGGTGGTTTCTTGGTTTCGGAGAGGACGGTCGGGCGATGGCTGGCTGCGTGAGGAGTTCACTGTTAACGGAGGGTCCGGTCCTGGGAATTCTACCACAGTCCATCACCTGCTGCAGTGCCCAGGAATTTAGAGCTCCTTGCCTGCCCTGCTGGAGCTGGGCCAGCCCCTGCCCAGCTGTCGCGGCTTCTTCAGCACTGAAGAAGCACTGTCACTCTGCCGGGACACCCCCCGCCTCCCCCCTTTCTTTGCTTGCCAGGACAGCCCCCTGCCTGCTGGGGACCCTCGCTGTTCCATCCACCAGCCTGTGAGTTTCCACCATTCCAGCTTGGTGCTCTCAGGGTCCCAAGGAATCAGACTGCCCTGGGCTTTGTGAAACAAAGCCCCTTGAGGTTCCTGGTTCTGTTTATTATTAATGCTGTAATTGTTGATGGTTGTTTGCCTTGTTATACTTACTAGTAAAGAACTTACTCCTTTCCCCATAGCTCTGACTGAAAAGCCTTTTTAATTTTCTAAATTATAATATCTTGGAGGGAAGGGATTAGAATTCCCCATTCCTAGAGAGGCCCTGCCTTTCCCTAGCAGATACCTGTCTTTCAAACTAAGACAGATTTTGGTGCCCAAGTGTGAGGCATTGAGAGAAAAAAGGAATAACAGTTCGTAAGTGCCTACATTCTTATGTACTGGATATCCTGTGCTCTGGCTTACCCTGGTTCGGGTGGAATGTGGTGGTGACCGTATTTCTCCCATTTGTGGGCCCTTATCTAAACATGGGCCCTGTAACCAAGGCTACTGTGGTTGTCATCCAGTTTGCTACATGGGTTAACAAGGTGAGGAATTAGTGGATTTTTAATTTCCTCTGGAAGGCAGGCACATGGATTCAGGGCTATCATACACTAACTGTGTGTTTTTGGGGTTACTTTAACAATGGTACCTACTGTAACCAAATGACACTGGGGGAAATTTTTTCCCACCCCTTCACCCAGCTCTTTAGATCTACCCCATCAGTTTTTGAAGGGTTCAAATCTCTGAATGTTAATGACATCATACAGTGGCTGGTGTTGCTGGTATGCCTGTTCTGCGTAGCTTTTAAAGATAAGGGGAGACTGACCTGGATAACCACCCTGATACCTACCCTAGGGAATAAGGATACTGCCCCACAGCCTGACCCTGCCCCACAGCCTGACACTGTCCCACAGCCTGCCTCAGGAATAAACCACCCAGATTGGGTGAAGGAGATCCGTGAGATGGGCCAGATGCTGAGGGAGTACCTTTCCCCTGTAGGAGCCTCATTAGCCCCAGCTGGTGGGAAACCCTCCCCCTGCCCCAACAAAGGAGAGTCTGATGGTGCAGCAGCGGAACCCACAGACGTTACAACCGTCCAGGTTCCAGCTGAACCACAGGGGCAGCCACAGCCAGCAGCAGTGGCCCCTATGGAAACAAAGAAGTATAAGGTGAAATCAGACACCCAGGCAACAAGGATAAGAAAGGAGGGCCCTCACAATCTGCAGGGGAGTCAGAGGTTGAGATCATCACTGAGTCCCTGTCGTATGAAAGTCTCCGTAATCTGCAAAAAGATCTTGCATGATGGGGACGTGAGGCTTATACAGCCTGGTTACTTCAGGTCTGGGACCTTATAGGCACAGGCGTGCAGCTAGATAGTAGTGAGGCAAGGAATTTAGGACCCTTGACCCAGGACTCAGGTGTGAATCAAGTATTCGTAAGGGAGCCAGGGCCCCTTTCCCTTTGGGAGCAACTTTTAATGAATGCACGGGAGAGGTTTGTCCACAGAGACAGAATGCAGGAGCACCAGCATAGAATGCACTGGAAGACCCTTGAGGAAGGGATCCAACAGCTGAGAGAAGTGGCAGTATTGGAGGTACTCTTTGGGAGGGGTGGACCGCATGATAATGACCCCGACAAAGTCAGGTGCACAGGGCAAATGCTGTGGAATCTGGCAACTCTAGGACCATCGCAATACACCATATTGATTGCAACCATTAATGCCGGTAACAACCGAGAGACAGTGGGTTCTGTAGCCAACAAGCTCAGAAATTATGAGAGTATGATCAGTGGCCCAGTGGAGGCTCAGGTCTCTGCCGTGGTTAAGGAACTCAGTGAGGAGATAAGGTGAAAATATACTTCCTTCTAGCCACGCCCTGGCTCTTGCTAGCTCAGTTATTCAGGGGTTTTAGGGAAATATATTTCCAGAGAGACAGAATAAAGATTTCAAAAGAGTGGCTCTCACCCCCACCTTCTGTCCAAGCTTTATTCTCGATGTGATGTTCCAGGAGGCCGAGGAGAGAGAGAGAGAACCAGGAAGAAACAGGGATATATCTAGTTTTGGGCTAAGGAAAGATATTGGCCCTGAGTCAATAGGGTCAGGGGTAGGTATGATAGGGAAAAAGGGTTGAACTACATAGCACAGGCTTCAGGGGGACTCTGAGGGGAAAAACCATTCCTCAGAGGAACACAACATCTCTCCTTTTTTTGTTTAAGAACATTAGAAGAAGAACATTATGTTACACGGAATGTGGGTTTTCCCACCAGTTACAATTGGTGGGGGAGTCAACCTGCTTTAGGTTTGCCAACTCTATGTGGTTGACTTCTGAGGTAGAAGGTATAAGACTATTGATAGCCTTGAAAATCAAACAGCATTAGATCCTGAACGCTATTGTTACAAGGAAAAGAATAACAAGAAATAACAAAATTGTTTTAACTATAGAAGTCCATCACCCTGTTAAGTCCCCAGCCTTTGCACAGTTCTTTGATCCAGTCCTCAGATTCTTGCTTCACTTGTCCGATCAAGCTGTTCATGCTTCAAAGGGCAGCATGGATGTTTGGAGCCTTCGAGGTCAGGTTTAGGAAACACAGTCCTTCAAATTCCTGGCATTCATGTCCATGAAGTAACAAGAGATAATCTATAGCAGCACGGTTCTGGAGAGTGGCCTGTCTGGTAATTTCCTCATCTTCTAGGAGAGAGCTGATGGCGGTGGATGTTAAATTTGCCTGTTTGACTACCCAGCACTCTAGATGGCCCAATTCACCTGGAGCTTTGGCTGCTGCGACCCACGGAAGGAACAGGGACACAGCAACTCTTGGACTTGGCCCAATGAAAAATTTCTGAATCACAATTTGGATCCAACTGGTCAGCACTTCTCTTTTGAATTTTGTTTGCCAATTTGTTTTTGTGAGTCCATTCACCAATTAAAGTTTGGTTGGGTGTCAATACGGACAACCGCCCTATGGTACATGGCCCTCCTAAAAGCCGAGACGGAATTCCTGCCCACGCCTGATCCCCACAAATCAAGAACAATCCCTTGGGGAGGCTTCTCGGTCTTGAGTGAGATGGGTTTTCTGCCTCAATATGGCTTATCTGATGACACCACCTTTTTGCAGAAAACTCCTCACGATACTGTTTTATATTGTGGTGCTCATTGATGTTAGGAGGTTTTGGGTAGATAGAAAAATGTATGCAGTATGATGCAGGGAAGGAACCCAATAACTCTAATTCTTGCGATTCCTGAGATACCTTGGGCAAACTTGGCAACCACTCCTCTAAGGGGTTCACGGTCATCTCAGCTTTCTGCTGATGACCCTTGTATGGTTGGAAGGTATTTGGCTCTGGAATTTTGTTGGACCTATGTGTGTCTAATCCTGCTGGAAATTCTCCAGCCTGTAATGGAATTCCTACCAGACAGGTGGACATAGGATTCTCTGTTGATGCAGTGGACAAACATATGTTTTCCTGCTGTAAGTGTCTGTGCCAGGGTCACCCAGACATTTTGATGCGGCTGAGGGATAATCCATGCAGCTGCCAGACTGTTCAGCAATAATAAGATGACAGCTTGTACAGGGTTCATCACAGGGTTGAGTGTGAGGTAGGCTTTTTCTAAAAAGAAAAACAAACATTTTTAAAAGCTGTTAAAAGTTTCTGTTTCTGCCGGAAGGAGTCCACATCTAGGAAGATTCTTTTTCTTCCATCCGGCGGCGTCTTCTTTTGGATGTAACCACTACTTACCTCTTATCCCCTTCTGCAGGAGCTGGATTTTTAGGGACAAAAGGTTTCACCCTCTTCTGGGGAATCCACCGAGGGCGTGAGGAAGTGGCCACACACGCATAGCCACGGCCCCAGGTCATGAGCTCATAGGACCTTTGGTTTCCCAAGTTTCTGGATCCCTAATCATGACCCGTGGACACTGAGACAATTTGAACTGATTGCCACTGTTAAAATGGCGTACCAGTGGTGGACTCATGTTTTCAAATGAACAGTTCAGAAAATTGATGGTAAACATGGCTTTGCAGAGTTTCTGATGTGGAGACATCCACACAGTCGTACTACTCGGTCTAGCCAGGACCTGTTTGAGCGTCTGATGTGCTTGCTCAACCACAGCTTGACCTGTGGGGGAGTGAGGGATGCCAGTTTTATGTTCCACTCCCCACTGCTGGACAAACTCCTGGAACTCCTTGGACGTGTACGCTGGGCCGTTATCAGTTTTGATTTCTTTTGGAATCCCCAACACCAAAAAAGCTTGCACTAGGTGTTTCTTGACACGTTCAGTCTTTTTCCCTGCATGGGCATAGGCATACACTGTGCCTGAATGTGTGTCAATGCTTACATGAACATATTAGAGGCGTCCAAAACTAGGAATGTGTGTGATGTCTGTCTGCCACACCTCACAACTGCCAAGGCCCCGGGGGTTAACTCCCATACCCATCGATGGCATTGCTTGGATCTGGCAGTTGGGACAGGAGGCCACAATGGCTCGAGCCTGGCTCCGTGTTAGCTGGAACTGACGGATCAGGCCTGGCACATTCTGATGGTATTGGTGGTGACTCAGCTTTGCCTCTTGGAAGATATCACGGAGACGTGCATTTTCAACAGGTGCAGCAAGGGAATCTGCCTGACGATTCCCCTCTGCAATTTCACCTGGGAAATCAGTGTGTGATCTTACAAGCATCACATAGAACGGATGTTCTCGATGAGAAATTAAATAAATTAGCTTTGAAAGCAATCTCAAGAGATGTTCATTGTCAATTTCTTTAAGCACAGCCTGCTCCACTCTGGACACGACCCCCGCCACGTAAGCAGAGTCTGTTACCAAATTAATTGGTTTTGGGAACTTCTCAAAGGCTCTTACCACTGCAGCTAGTTCAGCCACTTGGGGGGATCCCTCCACAAACTCAACATCAGCTTCCCAACGCTGAGTCTGAGGATTTCTCCAAGTCATCACCGACTTGTGGGAAGCCCCGGATGCATCTGTGAACACTGGGAGAGCCTTGAGTGGTCTCTGACTCCTCACGAGGAATGAGGTGGAATTCCTCATTGCGCAACTTGTGAGACAGAGCATGGACTGATATTTGTCCCCTGTAGCTGTCCAGAGATAATTGGAGACTGGCATTGCTCTGGAGCAAATGCTCAAACATCTCTTTGGTCAGTCTCTTGGGAGAGTTCCTTCCCTCCTCAGAAAGTTTGACTGGAAGGTGAATACATGTAAAGTCACAACCAGCCAGTTCACACAATCTCACCCTTGTCTTCCAAATCAGCTGAGCTGTCAACTCTTGTGGCTCAGTGTTGGAGTCCATGGCATTCTTTTGGTTGCCCTGGAGGGTCAGGGACCTAGGCAGGGCGTCTGGGACCCCAGCCCAGAGCCCAGAGCTCAGAGAGACACTGGATTTGATTTCAGTCCATGGGAGAGGCTTCTTGCACTGCAGGAAGCATTGCAGGCCACAAGAGTGTGAAAAATAGTAGTTTAGTATATCACAGGGTGAAAAAACAGTGGGTTTGGGATTTTTGGCATTGAAGTGAATGGGGCAAGATGGAGAATTTAGGGCGTTGTCTCCTTCTTCTTCCTTCTTGTTCCCTCACTCTATTTCTGCAATGACGTTGGCACAAAGTAGTTAGTGAGGATTGGGTCAGAGTAGAGATGACCTTTTTAGTAATAGTGATAGACATTGGTAATAAATAGTAAATAAAGAACACGTAGCAATTAGTATAAAAGATAAGGGCAGCCCAGAGACAGGGGGAGTCACCAGATGTCCGAGCCATGGCAAACATCTTTTGGACACTGAGAAAATTGTAAGATAAGAACTAATAAACGAAGCATGTAACCTTGAAGACTCCGTCTTTTCCTGCATTTGGCACAGAGCTTTGCAGAGGGCCAGAACTCTAAAACCACCTGAATGCCGGGGAAGTTAAACTCCAGGGAAAAGGAGCCCCCGACAACTGGCGTCCCTGGGATGGGCAGAAACAACTGGTGTCCCTGAGTGAGCAGAAACAACTGGCACCCCAGATGGGAGAGAAGCAGCTCACTGATGGTCTTGGATCTTTGGTGAGAGAGGAAGACCCACTCTATGATCAAGAGTGAATCTCTCTGCCCTTCGATCCATTGAAAAATCAAACCATGGCAGTTTTCCTAGAACAATGAATTGGAAAGGTATGTTTGGCTCACATCAATGAGCCTGCCTCTCTGATAAGGCCTTCTGGACCTTTTTGATTGCTGTCTTTGCCTCTGGGGTCAGTTCCCTGGGAGAAACCAGCTCCCTCTCCCCCTTCAATAAATTGAAGAGAGGGTCTAAATCTTCATTTGTGAGGCCTAGCCAAGGTCTTACCCAATTCAAAGACCCACGCAAGTAGTGGTGATCTGCTAGGGTTTGGGGATTACACTCAGTTTCCAATTTCTGCGGAACAATGGTCCTTGCAGCTATTTGTAGACCCAGATACTTCCAAGGTGGCAACCTTTGAACCTTATCTTCCTGCAATTGAAATCCAGCAGAGGTTAAAACCTTAACCACTAGGTCAAGCGTGTGTTGGAGTATAGAGTCATTGGGGGCACATACGAGTAGATCATCTATGTAGTGAAGGATGATGGCACCCTTTCTCTCGGCATGTACTGATGACAGTAATGAGGCTACGTACTGTTGGCATATGAAAAGACTAGAATTCAGACCTTGGGGAAGTACTTTCCAGTGATATCTCTTCACTGGGACTTCTCGATTAATGGTAGGAAACGAGAATGCAAACCGTGGGGCATCTTCTGGGTGTAGAGGAATTTGGAAGGAACAATCTTTGATATCTAAAACAGCCAATTGCCAGTCTCGAGGGAGCATTGTTGGAGAAGGCATCCCTGGTTGGAGTGGTCCCATGTCCTCTATAATTTTGTTTATTTCTCGGAGGTGATGGAGCAACCTCCACTTGTCCTTTCCCTGTTTCTTTATTTCAAAGACTGGGAAATTCCAGGGGCTTGTTGTCTCTTCTAGGTGACCTTGAGCCACCTGCTCCTCTACAAGCTCCTCAAGCATCTTGAGCTTCTCTTTACTCAATGGCCACTGTGCTACCCATCTTGGGTTATTGTCCAACCACTTTAGTCTGTGTGTAGGGTGCTCCACAGTGGCTATTTCCAAAAATCCTGGGGTGTCTTAGGAATGACCAATTGGACTCCCCACTGTGACATGGTGTCTCTCCCCCGTAAGGGAGCCTTATATTCAGCAACGAAGGGACGGACATTTGCCAATTTCCCGTCAGGTCCCTCAATTTGCACTATGTTTTTTGACATTTTTGCCATTGTGATTCCTCCTATGCCCTGAAGTTTGCCTGCCACAGGTTGCAACTCCCAATGTGATGGCCACATGCTCTCAGGTATAACGGTAACGTCCGCGCCGGAGTTGAGCACCCCCTCCACATGGAGGCGGTCTGACCCACGGGCTAAGTTACACGCCAGAGAAGGTTTGTTCTCCCCCACCACCTCTGCCCAGTAGACTTCTGGTGATTTTCCATGCGCTAGGACCTCAGCTGGAACAGGAATGGCCTGGGCAAGAACTTGCCCCCCTACCAGGTAGAATGGTGGGTGCATGCAACGTGCCAACAGCATGAGGCTTGTTATCTTTCCCTTAATGGTCATGGGAGCTACCTCAACCTCCAAGGGTGTGTGTGCTGTGTCCCCAGTAACAAAATACTCACTGTTCGGTTCCATGTGGTTAACCTTCATGTCCTGTGAAATGTTTTGCAGGTCCACTGTAATTACTGTCCAATCAGTAGATCTGAAATTAAAACCTTTGGTAGTCATGAGCCTATATCGGCCTCGTGGCTGCCATACCTTGTTAGTTGAACATTTGACATTTTTATTTTTCTGTACCCCCACACCCTGCAACTTGCCCTCCCCCTTTTTTGTTAAGAGAGAGACATTTGCCAGGGTATGGCATTGTAAATTTCTTTCTTGGCGCGTCAAGGAGATAAAATCTGGGCCGCGCTGTGAATTCAGTTTTTTTGATTTTTTTATTTTTTGACTTGCGTTTCTGGTTTTGTGGGCAGGCCTTGGCGAAGTGTCCTGGCCTTTTGCAGTGGTGGCAGATGATGTGCTGCAGCTGGTCTGATGACATCGGTTGCCTCCTTGCTCCTGGTGCTGCAGCTGCCACAGGCTTTGTGTGTGTCAGTCCTGGATTCCTTTCAGGTGCACTGAAAAGTTCTGCTCTCCTGGTACAGGCTTCTATGATCTGTGCGAGACTAGGCGATGGGTCAAGGGGAAGGCTAAGAATGATTCTATGACAGGTCTCGTTAGCATTCCTCTGCGCCATCTCCTTAATCAATTCTGCCTGTACCGCTGGGTCTTGCACTTGTCTTTCCACTTGACTTCTCAGACGATCCACAAACTACAAGAAATTCTCTGAAAGAAACTGTTTAATGTTAACATAACTGTTCTTTATCTCAGTTAATGGAATCTGATACAAAGTCTTTTCTGCAGCATTGCAGATCTTATCTAAAACTGACTTGGATAACAATCGAATTTGCTCATTCGGAGAACTAAAATCACCTTCACCACACAGATGATCATGTGTGATGTCATTGTAATCGCTGCCCTGAGCATCAGGAGTTTGCTGAATTTCCTGCAATACTGTTTTCAAAGCTTTTTTCCATAACCCTTCCCATAGGTAATACTCTGAGGGAGTAAATAGGCATCTGAATAAATCTTTAATGTCACTGGGTATCATCTCGTTTGAATTGAAGGTAGCTTTCATCACGCCCTTAAATATTTCACTGGATCTCCCAAATTGTTTCTGCATTTTACACAGTTCTTTTTTATCTTGGTATGAAAATGGGAGATACTCTCTATGCACGTGGCGTTTGCCTGTACAGACTACAGGGGCCACAGATGGCAAGCCTTGCTGATCGTTATGCTAAGTTGCTAAAAATCCTGCTGCTTCTCTATTGCCCAGGCAGCCAGGGGGTGTTGTCCCCCCACCTCCCTGGGGTCCAGCAACAGGCAGCTCTTCCCTCCTCCCCGGGCCCCAGGCTAAGCTGGTCCTTAGCCCTTGCAGCCGGGGGCCCACTCCCCTCTCCGGTGCTGCTGCGGGCTGGCAGCCGCCCGTCACTGTCTTTCCCCGCAGCCACGATGGGACTGGCGATGGCAAGAGATCCTCCCGCTCCCCCTTCGCGCGGCTGCTGGGAGGGAGGGGGAGGCACTGGGAGAAGGGTGGGGTGGGGGATTGGGTGAGAGATACGGAGGGGACGGGGATGGGGGGAAGAAGGGATAGAGGGAAGGAGGAGCAATGCAATGCTGTCCGCCATCAGGGCTGACCGCGTGGTGCGAGCCCCCCAGGGTCTCATCCACGTGGCCAGAGCCCCGAGAGGAAAATATTGCATCTTGTTGAGGGAAAACAGGTGGGACAGGAGGCTATAAGGAAGATCGGTGGGTTTGAGGAGCAGAGTCCAGTATGGAATCAGGAAAACACTGCCTCTCGGGACCAGGGAATTGCTGAGAGGTTTTGCATGGCTATCTGCTGTTTTCTGCTTCTAACAGCTTCTTGCGTATTTGTAAAAATATTGGAATAAATAAAGAATTTTTGTTTTCCCCGTTTTCAGCTTTTAAAGTTACTTATTTTCCCACATCATCCTAAAATGAAACAGAATTTATATCTTGTAAAGTACTACCTGGAATCTCAGCTGACAGCCAGGAAATAAATTTGATTAAGAGCTTATCAGGAAAGTTTAGATCTGTTGAAATATTTCTAAGTTGTTTAAAAGCACTCTTTTGATTACTCGATAAACGTATGCCCATGTTTCTGATGTTTTAAAAGGCAAACTGTTCGAAAAATCTTAACCCCTGACGTGAAAAACCAAAGACGCCGCTGCGTCCCGCTCTCTCCCGGGATATCAGAGGCAAGGCGGGCTGCCCGCGGCTCGGGGCGGCTCTCTCTGGCCGCTTCTCCCGACTGCGGGGACACGGGCAGGGGGCTGTCCCGGTGCCTGCTTCTGTCCGGGACCCTCCCGTAGCTAGCCCACCCCAGAAACGCGCGGTTTTCCCCGGTACGGAACTCCAGCCGTTCCGCAGAGAAAAAAAATCTCAAACCGCGTTACGCAAACACACTGCGGCTCAGGGTCCTAGTGCCCTCTCACTATTAAACTATAGGGATCTTCTAGCGGACCCCGCAGCACGTGTTGCAAGGTCAGGGTTTTCTGTCTAAAGGTCAACTCACTTTTGTAGTAAAAGCGAACTCCCGACGCTGTCCTGGCACTCCGAGCTGCTCGAAAGCAGCCAATAGTGGCCAGGTAGCTGCACCTCCCAAAGAGCTTTATTAACCCTTTAAATAGGGAGTCCGTCTTCATGCGTGGGCTTATTAGTGTTTCATAACAAACCGACGTTGAGGGCCAACTGAAAATATATTCCCTCTAGCCACCCCCCAGCTCTCGCTAGCTCAGTTATTCAGGGGTTTTAGGGAAATACATTTCCAGAGAGACAGAATAAAGACTTCAAAAGAGTGGCTCTCACCCCCAGCTTCTGTCCGAGCTTTATTCTCAATATGATGTTCCAGGAGGCCGAGGAGGGGGAGAGAGAACCAGGAAGAAACAGATATATCTAGTTTTGGGCCAAGGAAAGATATTTGCCCTGAGCCAATAGGGTCAGGAGTAGGTATGATAGGGAAAAAAGGTTAAACTACATAGCACAGGCTTCATAGGGACTCTGAGGGGAAAAACCATTCCTCAGAGGAACACAACAATAAGGGAGTTGAGGAGGAACAATTCCCATGTGGCACCGGTGTGAGTTACAGGCCTCAGAGTCAGAGCTCAGTGTCCTCCAGCTAGAGAGAGAGGGTACACCCCACGAGCTGACCTGTGGTTCTTTCTGCATGACCATGGGGAGGACATGGGAAGGGGGGATGGGAAACCCACTTCTGCCCTGGCAGCACGGGTGCGTGAGCTCAAGGAGAGAAACACTAACCGAGGGGGTCCCACTAAGATGAAGGTAGCCTCAGCATCCCATGACCAAGCTGCCAGGTACTATAGAAGTGAGGATATGTCAGATCCCTGTGAAGGAACCTCTACCATGTGTGGCCAGGAAGGGAATAATGACCGGTGCCAGAGGGGCCCTGCCTCTAGCCAGGGAGAGGCACGGGAAAACTGGGTCTATTGGACGGTGTGGATCCGATGGCCTGGCACATCAGAGCCACAGAAATATGAAGCTTTAGTTGATACTGGTTCGCAGTGTACCCTGATACCATCGGAACATGTAGGGCAAGAACCTATTTCCATTGCCAGGATGACGGTGGGATCACAGGAATTGACTCAGTTGGAAGCCGAGGTGAGCCTGACCGGGAAGGAGTGGCAGAAACATCCAATTGTGACTGGCTCAGGGGCCCCGTGTATTTTGGGCATAGACTTCCTCCAGAATGGCTATTACAAAGACACTAAGGGACTCAGGTGGGCTTTTGGAATAGCAGCTGTGGAGGTAGAGGGCATTAAGAAATTGAACAGCTTACCTGGACTGTCGGAGAACCCATCTGCAGTAGGACTTCTAAAGGTAGAAGAGCAACGAGTTCCAGTTGCCACCTCGACGGTGCACCACCGACAGTATCGGACAAATCGAGATGCCGTGATCCCCATCCACAAGATGATCCGTGAGCTGGAGAGCCAAGGGGTGGTCAGCAAAACCCACTCACCCTTCAACAGCCCCATCTGGCCTGTGCACAAGTCTGATGGAGAATGGAGATTGACTGTGGACTACCGTGCCTTGAACGAAGTGACTCCACCATTGAGCGCTGCTGTGCCAGACATGCTGGAACTCCAGTACGAGCTGGAGTCCAAGGCAGCAAAATAGTACGCCACAATTGACATTGCTAATGCATTTTTCTCCATTCCTCTGGCTGCAGAATGCAGGCCTCAGTTTGCTTTCACCTTGAGGGTCGTGCAGTACACCTGGAACTGACTGCCCCAGGGGTGGAAACACAGCCCCACCATCTGCCATGGACTGATCCAGGCTGCACTGGAAAAGGGTGAGGCTCCGGAGCACCTACAGTATATCAATGACATCATTGTGTGGGGGAACACGGCAATGGAAGTGTTTGAGAAAGGAGAGAAGATCATCCAAATTCTCCTGAAAGCTGGTTTTGCCATCAAGCAGAGCAAGGTCAAGGGACCTGCCAGAGAGATCCAGTTCCTGGGAGTAAAGTGGCAAGATGGACGGCGGCAGATTCCCACTGAGTTCATCAATAAGATCACTGCAATGTCCCCACCAACCAGCAAAAAAGAGACACAAGCTTTCCTAGGCGCTATAGGATTCTGGAGGATGCACATTCCTGAGTACAGCCAGATTGTGAGCCCTCTCTACCTGGTCACCCGCAAGAAGAATGATTTCCACTGGGGCCCTGAACAGCAACAAGCCTTTGCCCAGATCAAGCAGGAGATCGCTCATGCAGTAGCCCTTAGCCCAGTGAGAACGGGACCAGATGTGAAGAATGTGCTCTACTCAGCAGCCGGGAACAATGGCCTGTCCTGGAGCCTTTGGCAGAAGGTGCCTGGGGAGACTCGAGGCCGACCACTGGGATTCTAGAGCCGAAGGTACAGAGGGTCCGAAGCCAACTTGCTGAACTCAAAGCTGTTCAACGGGCCCTAGACATTGCTGAAAGAGAGAAGTGGCCAAAGCTCTGCCTCTACACTGATTCATGGATGGTAGCCAATGCTCTGTGGGGTTGGCTGGACAGGTGGAAAAAGGCCAATTGGCAGCGTAGGGGAAAGCCAGTCTGGGCTGCAGATGAGTGGAAGGACATTGCCACTCGGATAGAGAAGCTACCTGTCAAAGTCCGTCATGTAGATGCCCATGTCCCCAAGAGTCGGGCTAATGAGGAGCACTGAAACAACGAGCAGGTAGATCAAGCTGCAAGGATAGAGGTGTCAAAGATAGACTTAGATTAGCAACACAAGGGAGAGTTGTTCCTAGCTCGATGGGCCCATGATGCCTCAAGTCACCAAGGCAGAGATGCCACCTTGTCCTGGGGTGACTGTGTATCCCCAATCATCTGTTGGGTGCAGGGGGGAGGGCAAGCGCGGTTTGTTTTTCCCCGGGAAAACTCTGCTCATCGGAGTGACCTTGAAGCGGGGGAGCTGGAACACGGCAAGACGAAAGAAGCTCTGTTGTTTTTTCCCTGGCAGTTAGTTAGTTTAGTGCTAGCGTAGTTAGACGCTGTAGAATAGCTGAAGCTTTTTGCTTTTTTTTTCTTTTTCTTTTTTGTCCTTTTTCCTTCCTTTTTGCTTTTTTTGTCCTCTCCTCGGAACTGTTCCAACCTCTCTGGACTAAGGACCTGGGGAAGCACCAGGGGCCTCCACAGGGGATCCACCCCACCAAGACCAGCCCTGCACATCTCCTTTTCTCCCAGCGTCAGCAGAGACGGAGCGGTGGAGCACAGTGACGACCCTCGAGGAGACTTTCTTTAAGTTTGTTATCCCTCCGTAAGCGGCACGAAGCTCTTGTCACCGGGTATTGTGCTGGGAGTGCTTTGCCTGTTTAATAAACAGGTTTTTTCCACTTCTCTCTGAGGAAATCTTTTTTCCCGAACCAGTTGGAGGAGGGGAGGGGGGCCCCGTGGGAGGGTTTCTCCCAAAATCTGCCTGAAACCACCACACACCTATAAGTGGGCACGAGACCAAGGGGGGGATCTAACCATGGACAGTGTTTCTCAGGTTATCCATGACTGTGAGACGTGTGCTGCCATCAAGCAGGCCAAGCAAGTGAAGCCGCTATGGTATGGCGGGCGATGGTCCAAGTATAAGTACGGAGAAGCCTGGCAGATTGACTACATCACCCTTCCCCAAACCCACCAAGGCAAGCGCTATGTGCTGACCATGGTGGAAGCCACCACGGGGTGGCTGGAGACCTACCCTGTGCCCCATGCTACTGCCCGAAACACCATCCTGGGCCTTGAAAAGCAAATCCTGTGGAGACATAGTACCCCTGAGAGGATTGAGTCCGACAACGGGACTCATTTCAAGAACAGCCTTATAAACACCTGGGCTAGAGAACAGGGTATTGAGTGGGTATACCATATTCCTTATCATGCGCCCGCAGCCGGGAAGGTTGAACGATGCAATGGCCTGCTTAAAACCACCTTGAAGGCACTGGGTGGGGGGACTTTTAAGAACTGAGAGAATAATTTAACAAAGGCCACCTGGTTAGTGAACACTCGAGGTTCCACCAACCAAGCAGGCCCCGCCCAATCTGAGCCCCTGGGAACAAGAGATGGAGATAAAGTTCCGGTAGTACACATGAGAAGAATGTTGGGAAAAACTGTTTGGATTAATTCTGCCTCCAGCAAAGACAATCCCGCTCCTGGGGTGGTTTTTGCTCAGGGACCTGGCTGCACATGGTGGGTGATGCAAAAGGATGGAGAGACCCGCTGCATACCTCAAGGGGACCTTGTTTTTCGGTGAACACTGTGACTGTGTCTGTATTTATATTCACATGTATATATATGTATATTATTTAAAGGTTTAAATTCAATATAATATGTTAGTGTGGGAAAAAATTCGGGGTGGATAACGTTGAGGGTTAAGTTTACTGTAGAATTTTTTCCCCCTCCCAAGCTGCTAGGAGACTAAATGCTGAGTGCTTAACCTGGACAAAAGAACTGATAACTTAGTTTGGGGGAGGGAGAAAAGCTCCCGGAGAGAGCTGAGGGTGGGGGGTGGTCTCGCGGCTCTCTTCTTCCGGGGTGAGCACCGATCGAGCCACTGCTGGCTGCCTGGAGTCCACGGGTAACGGAGGAGTCTGGCCCTGGGAATTCTACCATCTGTTGGAGAACCCAGGAATTCGGAGTTTTCTTTGCTGTCCTGCTAAATTTTGGGTGAGCCCGGGTCCAGCCGCTGCGGCTTCTCTGGCACTGCCACCTCTGCCTGCCGAGGACACCCCCTGCCTGCGGAGGACAGTCCACTACTGCGCCTGGCTTCCAGCCATCAGCGCCGGAGCTTCCACCGTTTGCCCTCGGGGTTCTTAGTTCTGTTCTACTATTGTTATAATTGCTGTTGGGTTTTTTTGTCTGTCCTGTTATATTTACTAGTAAAAGACTGTTATTCCTTTTCCCCATAGCTCTGACTGAAAACTTTTGGTTTTTTTTAATCTTCCAAAATATAATAACACGGAGAGAAAGATTTGAATTCCTCATTTCCTGGAGAGGTCTGCCTCTCCTTAGCAGACACCTGTCTTTTCAAACCAAGACAAGGCCTCAGTTTGCTTTCACCTGGAGGGGCGTGCAGACTGCCCCAGGGGTGGAAACACAGCCCCACCATCTCCCGTGGACTTGATCCAGGCTGCACTGGAGGAGGGTGAGGCTCTGGAGCACCTACAGTACCTCGATGAAATCTCGGAGGAAGCTCCTGGGGCTTAAAAGGGATCCCCACAAGACAGGTCGAGAGGGGACTGTCAACCGAGGTGGCCAAGAGGCAGATGTGATCCTGCCCCATGGCCCGTGCCAAAGTCGCCCACACATTGGCTTTCGGTTGGGGGACCAGCCATCCATCAGTCGGGAGACACAGACTGAGCGTCATCAATGCTCCAAGGATCAGGTGGAGCTTCCTCGGAGCAGGGAATCCGGCTCGGATACTCGTCATCGTGGAAACTGAACAATACTAAACATAAATGTTAAAAATTTTCAGCACAGTAGGGGAAGGGTAGCTCCATTCAGTCTTGTTGATCTTTTCTCCTTCGCCTCCACGCTGCCTCTGCCACCTGTGGACTGCCCACTTTCCTGGATCCTGAGCCCTTGGGAACGTAGGGCCTTACCCACTTGGACGGAATCCATTTTGGTCCCGTGGGGGTGGACACGCATGCGTATGCACGTCCCCACGTGACCAGATCATGCGGCCCTTCCGTCCTTCCAGACTCAGGATCCCTGACCATGACCGGTGGCCTTTCTTTTATGGCAAACAGCGAGCTCGCTCTGAAATGTCTCACTATCGGCGGGTTTAGACCTTCAAAGGAACAGTTAAGAAAGTTGATGGTAAACAGGGCTCTGGCCAGTCTAACCGATGGTGTCTCGATTTTAAGGACCCGCTGCTGCTGATGTAATACTCTCTTGATGTTACTGTGGGTCCTTTCCACCATGGCTTGACCTGTGGGGGAATGGGGGATGCCAGTCTTGTGCTCCACCCCCCATTGCTGCAGGAAGCTGCAGAGCTCCCTGGACTTGTACGCTGGGCCGTTGTCAGTTTTAAGTTCCCTCGGGATACCCATAAAAGAGAAGGCTTGGATTAGGTGTTTAATTACATCCATGGCCTTCTCCCCTGTGTGGGCAGAAGCGAAGACAGCTCCGGAGAAGGTGTCAATTGACACATGAATAAACTTTTGGCAGCCGAATTCTGGGAAGTGTGTGACATCGGTTTGCCACACCTCGCAACTTTTTAGCCCCCAGGGATTAACCCCTGCATGCAAGGTGGGTACAGCATGCTGGGAGCATGAAGGACACGCGGCCACAATTGCTTTGGCCTGTTCCCGGGTTAGGTGGAAATGGTGAACAAGGCCAGGCGCATTCTGATGGAACAACTGATGGCTGAGTTTTGCTTGCTCAAAGATGTTTGGCAAGGGGGCCATCTCGGCAGGGGCAGCGAGGGCATCTGCCTTCCTGTTTCCCTCCACGATAAACCCAGGCAAATCAGTGTGTGACCTTGTGTGCATCACAAAGTAAGGTTGCTCTTGGTGGGAGACCAATTTGACTAATTTCGAGAGCAAATCTTATAAGGCAGCATTGGACACCTCCTGCAACACAGCTTGCTCAGCCCTAGACACCACCCCTGCCATGTATGCGGAGTCTGTAACCAGATTGAAGGGTTTGGAGAACCTCTCAAACACCCTAACGACTGCGGCCAACTCAGCAACCTGAGGTGATCCTTTCACCTCAGCAATATCCGCCTCCCACTGCTGAGTCTGAGGGTCCTTCCAAGTCAAGACTGACTTGTGGGACCTTCAGGACACGTCTGTAAAAACTGTCAAGACCTTGAGGGGTTTTCTGCTTCGAACCTCCTTTAGTGATAATACAAATTTGACCTCCTGATTAAAAATTTTATGGGCTGGCCGATGGATAGAAATTTGTCCAGCAAAGGAGTCAAGGGCGAATTGCAGTGCTTTGTTCTCTTGAAGCAAGTGTTCCAACATAGCCTTTGTAATTTGGCCTGATCTAAGTCCAATTGGTATGTGAATACACTCAAAGTCACAACCGGCCAATTCCCTGATCCGGAACCTTGCTTTCCGGATCAGCTCAGCCACTAACTCTTGCAGCCGGGTCATTCTCTTGGACCTATGATGACTCAGGAAGACCCACTCTACGATGAAAAGAGGATCATTCCCGTCTCGGTCCTTTTTCGGAATGTCTCTCCCCTGAAAGATCATTCCGTGGAGGTGCGGCAACTTCCCTAGTATAATAAATTTGAAAGGCAGCTCGGGGTCAAATCGATGAGCTTGCCTTGAGGACATAGCGTCCTGAATTTTCTCCAGAGCCTTTTCCGCTTCTGGGGTAAGAACCCTAGGAGAACCAAGCTCCTCTCCCCCTTTCAATAAATTGAAAAGGAGGGTCAGGTCTTCGGTGGTTAAACCTAGCCAGGGCCTTACCCAGGTCAAAGCCCCACACAGCTGATGGATGTCCGCGAGGGTACTCACCTTTGTTTTGATTGCCAATTTTTGCGGGACAATGGCCTGCTTGCTGATCTCTAGCACGAGGTACTTCCAGGGTGGCATCCTCTGAACCTTTTCCTCTTGCAGCTTGAACCCTGCAGCAATCAATGCATTGATTGTTAGGTCAAGTGCATGTGTGAGAACATCATCGCTCGGGGCACACACCAGGACATCATCCATGTAATGATGAATGATGGCCTGGTCCGCGGCTGCGCGGACAGGGGACAACAAGGAGGCAACATACCACTGGCAGATGACTGGGCTGTATTTCATCCCCTGAGGGAGTACCCGCCAGTGATAGCGCTTCCTTGGGGCTTCTCGGTTGATGGTGGGTACCGAGAAAGTGAAATGCGGGGCATCGTCTGGATGCAGAGGAATTTGGAAAAAAGAATCCTTGATGTCAATTATTGCCAATTGCCGATTTTCAGAGAGCATAGTTGGGGAAGGCATCCCAGGTTGGAGAGACCCCATATCCTCACTAACATTGTTAATTTGGCGGAGGTCCTGGAGGAGCCACCACTTGTCCTTCCCCGGCTTTTGGATCACAAAGACTGGGGAATTCCAAGGGCTATCGGTTTCTACAGTGTGACCTTTACCGAGTTGCTCCTCCACAAGCTCCTCGAGCGCTTCTAATTTTTGTTTGGAAAGCGGCCATTGCTCTACCCAAACTGGATCATCAGTTAGCCAATTTAGTTTTTTGGTAGGACGCTCGTCAATGGTCGCCGTGGAAATGTCCACTGAGGGGTCGGGTATGTCAATTTTGAACCCCCATTGAGCCATGAGGTCTCTTCCAAGTAAGGGCTCCTTGTAATTCAACACAAAAGGGCGGATATTCGCCAATTGCCCTTTTGGTCCCTTAATTTGCACTATGCTCTTCGACTGTCTTGCCATTTGTAACCCTCCTACACCCTGGACGTGTCCAGCCACGTCCTGCAAAGCGCAATGTGACGGCCAATCTTCGGCAGGCACGACCGTCACTTCTGCTCCCGTGTCCAAGAGACCCGTGATGTTCAGGGTCTCCCCACCCACCATAAACTCGCAGGCTACCCGGGGCCTTTCTTCTGTGATGGCTTGCACTGGGCAAGCCACCGGGACCCTTGACGCGTTGTTCGGCCCTCAGGTGGGGATGATCTGCGCTATGATTTGACCTTTGGGTAAGAAAGTAGGTGGATGGTTGCAACGCAGCCAGAGAAAGAGACTCTCAGGGTTGTTGAAACGAACTTGGGGTTTCGAAACCAGGAATGAAGGGGAGGAATTCTTGAGCTGCCTGGCCAGGGCTGTCCAAGAAAACCTGGGCAGTCCGGCCAGGACTACCCGAACAGGGGCATCGGGGAATCTGGAGGGAGCCTGAGCCGACAGGCAGTGTTCCTGCCGCTCCCTTCGAGATTCCTTTCTGGGCTCTGGGGGAAGGTATACGGGGACAGGGAAAACAGGGGGAAGGTCGTCTATTTTCTGGCCCTTTCTGCACTTCCCTGGGCATTCTCATAACTGCAGCTGAAAGCTGCGTGGCCAAATTGAAGTATTTAGAAGCGTCTTTGTCCCCCGATAATACCAATTGGTGAATTTTGTTATTTACAGCACTCCAAAATTTTGGGCTGTAAACCTGCTCGGGGGACGTATGAGGGAAATGTAGGAAAAGCCATCGGACGAACCTTTTCAATTCGCCTTTGGTAACCTTTAACTTGGCGAATTCGACAACGGAATTTAAACTATAATACACACCCTTCTGGGCGACTGAGAGCTTCACACCCATCTCTCACCTATGTTAATCAGTCCTTTTTCCTGTCACCCACCCACTAACACCCAGGCAAAATCAAATTGAACTTAAAGTAAACTGCGGGTTGAACCTCCTAAAACCGGGTATTTTTCCAAAAACTAGGGCACACGAACCCTTCCCAACCAAACCCGGGGAGCCGCAATAAAATTAAAATCCAGTGGCTAAAAAAACCCAGGGTCTCCACTCACCCGAACGCCTAGCCACTTCTCCTTAAATTAAAGTTTAAATAACAGAAAAGAACTAAGGAGTATCCCAAGGAGAGTTTCTGCAGGTGCTTGGGGCAAACCACCACCCCCTGGGCTGCGCAGCCTGGAATTCCTCCCAATCCTGGAGAATTCCTTCCCAAAAATCAGTGTCTTCTTTCCTCGAAGCACCCTTCCCAAAACGTAAGTGCCCTCTCAAAGAGCCAGTTACCCCCTCCTGGGATGATGATAAACCTGGGGTCGTGGGATTGGTTGCCCAAAGAGGACCTGCTGGGTGTTTCAGGCTGTCCTCTTCTCCCCTGGGAGCAAGCTCCTGCGGAGCCGCTTCCACCAGGGGTAGCGGGGCGTCCAAGGACTTCTTCTTCAGGCTGGACTTCTCTACAGCCCCAGTCCGTTCCATGGGGTCCACCTCGTCACTGGGGAGGGCCCCACGTTGGGCACCAAACTGCTGTCACAGTGTCCCAAATACGCACTGACCAGCGCAGCCACAGGCTAGCTCAGTCTTCCTCACTGCGGCAACATGGTAAGGTCGGGGTGGCAAGCAGGGCAAGCCACCTCCTCCCTGTGGGAACTTGGATCCCTACCACCAGCAACAGGCACAACGATGGAATACGCAACCGCGGCAACCAATTGAAGAGTCGACTCCTCTGAGCAGGGTTAAAGGTGGTTTATTTGAGGGAGAGGGAGCATGGAGCTCTGCACTCTTCGCCTGCTGCCCAGAGAGAGCACCGAGAGCAGCTGTGCACTGGTTTATAAAGTGGGGAGGGATCAGGGGTGGCGACAACCGGTCAGCCAATGGGGATGAACAGGGGTGTAACTGGGGGTGTTAACATCAGAACTGAGGACCAACCACAGAAGGGCAGTAGGGGATTTCCCAGGCCCCAGCCTATCACTTGATGCCCTCCCTGGAGCTTTCTAGAAGCCAGGGAAGGGTCCTAGAGTGATAGACAGGGCGCCCAAGAGGGGAGAGAGAGGATTGACAGGTAGGCATAAGGGGGAAGGGATGATTGACACATAACGAACAAAAGACCACTTTGTGGTAAACAAGTATGAACCATCACAGAAACAGGGGGGTACATGGAACAAACCATTACATAAATATTGTATAAATTTATGTAAAATGAATAAAGCAAAACACACACACTGCCACACTGAGGGTTTTGGCTCACCAATGAGCCTGATGGCTGCCTTTCACATGGACTTCTGTGGGTTCTGGCGCAGGTACCCGTTTGCTCTGTCTCTCTCCTCTTCCAGCTGAAGAGAGAACAAAGGGGCAAAGGGAAGGGTTGGCACTGATTCTTGCCCTTGGATGTGTGGCCCCTGCATCCAGGACTGACATCCCTGCACAGACACCCGTGATGGCCAGCCAGAAGCTGGGTTGGAGGAAGCAGAGAGATGAGGAAGTCTCAACTGAGTCTTCCAGAGGAAGTGTTAATGCTGTCCTGATGCCAAAGCACAGCTGGTTTGGGGCTCTGTTGACAGCCTGGCTTGGGGAAGCACAGGAGTCTGGAGAAGACCCTGCTGGGCCACACACCACAGAGGAGTAATGTGTAGGGATCAGTCTGTTGGTGATGAGTGCAGCAGTAGGCAGGGGCCACAGCTGCCAGCCCCTCACAATGGGTATGGAGGGCAGAGGGCAGTAGGCAGGGGCCACAGCTGCCAGCCCCTCACAATGGGTATGGAGGGCAGAGGGCTTGTTCAGGCACAGTCTGGGGCTTTGAGCCACCCTTACCAGGCACTCGCCAAACCTCCACTGCTCCTCTTTCTTCAGAAGCTGCTCAAGATTCCACTTCTTCAGGAATATCGTTGCTTGAAGCAGGGTTTCCCAAGAGGCCTGCAGAAAGCAAAGACTGGGAGATGGCCCGGCATCCCAGGGCATAGGACCAGCCAAAGGCCAGAAAGGAGGCAGGAGTGCTGCAGTCTTTGAGGCTTTAGAGCAGAAGGCAGCTGAGCCTATTCACAGGGCACACCAGTGTCCTCACCTCTGCCACAAACTTGTTCTCATTGTACATGTGGTAAAAGAATGGGAGCAGGCACTGGTGCATGCAGTCTTTCAGGGGCCTTTTTCCTTCTCCCCCTACCACTCCATCACTGCTTGAAAGAGGTGAAGGGAGAACAGCTGCACATGATAGTGAAGAGAGCAAGAACCTCACTCATGCTAGTGAAGAGAGCAAGAACCTCAGCACTGCCTATTCCAGGCCTACCTGGCCATGGAACTGAGAATACACAAGAGAACAGTTCCTGGCAGCATTCGGGGGGGGTGGGGTGGGGCGTGGCACAGAGCTTTACATTGTTGAAGCGTGGCTGGAGTGCCTCAACCAGCAGCAGAGCGACAGAACTGGCAATTGGCACATCTCTGTTCTGGAACATGCCATTGAGCAGGGAGAGGGTCATCCACACCACTTCCCTGTCTTCATCCTTCAGCACCTCTATGAGGCATTCAGTCAGGGCCCATATTGTGTTGGCCTGTGTGGAACACAATGCAATGCTGTGAATCCATGAAAGGCTGCATCGCCAGAACCACTCCAGCACTTCAATCCCATGCTGCTGCCACAGAGCCCAGAAGCCAAAGGCCTGTTCCGATGGAGTCTGGTGGATGAATGGGAAGTCAGGAGTGCTGAAAGAAGCTGCCCATCTTCTGAAGCGTGTCTGAGTACAAGCTACTGTGTTATTTAGCCACAGAATGACTGGCTGCCTGCTTCTCACCATAGAGGATCTCTTGCAGAGTACCATGAGGCATCTGAGCATGAGGAGACGCATCACTCTGCACTCCCTCTGTAGGTAGATGGGGAAAAGCCGTAGCATGCGTTCACCCGATTGCTTTATGTTAACGCAAGGCAGGATCTGAAACACACAAATAAGTGACAGGAATGCACAGCTGATACAACCCTATCACTGCACAGGGCTAGGATAAAAGATCCATAAGGACATACACGAGATCAAATGCAACAGAGCCCAAAGGTAGTAGAGGCTGCAGAGCACCCCTGCACTTCCACTGCCCGGTGCAGGTTGCTCACTTGCTCCACTCTGTCCCTCACCTCTTGGCAGCTTCCAATAATCTTGGCCTTGAGAAGGCATGATGGAAGAAGAGGAGCCATCACAAGGATAGCAAAACCAAAGCTGTCCTAAGTGTCACCCCAGCAGCAAGAGTCAAAGGGCACACAGCAGGGCCCACCTCTGCCCATGCTTCACTGACTGGACTCCCCTGCAGCTGCATCTCCAAGAGGGCAGAGTGGTGGGACACAGCTCAGCAAGGCAGTGCTCACCATCTCTTGGTATTTTGTTCCGAGATTCAGGTGGTTTTAGAGTCTTTTCGCCCTCTGCAAAGCTCTGAGCCAAATGCAAGAAAGAGATGGAGTCTTCAGGTTTTGATTTTTCAAGGTTGCACGCTTTGTTTATTGTTTCTTATCTTACAAATTTCTCAGTGCCCAACAAAGGTCTGTGCAGCTGCTCAGGCATCTGGCGACTCCTCCCAGACTGGGCTGTCACTATCTTTTATACTAATTGCTACGTATTCGTTATTTATCATTATTTGCCAATACCTATCACTTAAACTAAACAGGCCATCCCTACTTTGACCCAATCTCTTGAAACTACTTTGTGCCACCGTCACTGCAGAAAATGGAGTGAGGGAAGAAGAAAGAAGAAGCAGGAGACAACGCCCCAAATCCTCCATCTTGCTCCCATTCACTTCCATACTAAAAACCCAAACCTACTGTTTTTTCACCCTGTGATAAGCTAAACTACTATCTTTCACACTCTTGTGGCCTGCAATCCTTCCCGCAGCACAGGAAGCCTTTCCCATGGACTGGGATCAAAGCCAATGTCCCACTGGGCTCTGTTCCAGGGTCCCAGACCCCCCTGTCCGGGTCTCTGACCCTCCAGGGCAGCCAAAGGAATGCCCTGGACTCCAACACAGTGGGAGTGTCCAAGACACCACCATGTCTGTTCAGTACAAACAGCATCTCTGTAATGGAATGTCGGCAACAGGTCCAACACAAGGTTTTATTATTTAAGGCTCTTCATCAACTTCTTCTCATTGATCCCTGCGTGCGTGTGTGCGTGCATGCGCGCGCGTGTGCGTGTGTCAACCAGGTTCCCTAGGACTGAAAAGCCAAACGGTGCCCCAGACAAGATGTCTCCTTCTTTAGGTCTGGCATTGTATTTCCAAACTGAACCCCGTGATGGAGGACAGTGGGAAATCCTATCTGTGTCTGAACCCGGGCTTAAGAGGAATTGGGCCTGAATGAGGGCTGTTGCCATCAGCTACTCTAGGCATATTTATCCAGTAAGTCCAAGCTAGCGTGCCCTTCTCAGAAAGACACCACTGCCATCCTTGCATTCATTCCGGTAGGTTGGAAGGACAAAGTCTGTCCAAGATGCACTTTGCGGCTTGCCTCTAGGCAGGCTGATTCTGCAGGACAACCTGTGCAGCAAAGACGGGCGGCCCAAAGCTCTGGCCACAGATCGCACCACAGGGGAAAGCAGCTCAAGAGCTGCAAAATCTGCACGGGCTGTTGGCACTTACCGCTCGTCCTGTGGCAGCATCCAAGGCCTTATAAACGGTCCCGAAACCCCTAGAAAGAGAACAGCGGCAAGAACGGAGAAGCCGTTCAGTGCTGAGAAGCAAAAGGCAGCCCAGGCAGGACATCTCTGCTGCCTGAAGTGTCTCTACAACACCAGGCTTCATCTACTTTTCGGCCAATGGCGCGGCAGCCCAGCAGCCCTCGGCCGTACAGCATGTCGCAGAGAAAAGCTGGGCCCAACAGAAAGGAAACCCGCTGCTACAAATCTCAAATGTACACACTGCATTGCGGAGGTGGGGCTTTTCTTTGCCTTTTCCTTTTGGTGGCTGTGCGCGTGCGTGGCGTGCCTTGCCAGGCCACGAAACACACAGTCCTGTTGGGCCTTCTCACTGCTCTCTTGATTCTCTCTGCCAAACGCAGGCAACAACACGCAGCCTTTCTTATCGTCCTGACCACCGAATATTGTTTTCAGCAAGACGTTGGAAAGAAAAGAGCTGTTATCTGAGAGCTGTCAGGTAGGAAGCTGCTCTCTCAGGTTTTTTCTTCCTTCATTAGTGTGGCCATATTACTTGGACTCATACAAACCCATGTCTCCTAGGAAAATAAGCAAACTGGTGCCACATGTTTGAGGGACAGGAGGCCTTCCAGGTGCCGCTCCTTGTGGCAGGCAAGACATTGTCAGCGTCCAGTGATCTTTGACGATGCCTTGGCATCAGTACTGAGACAGGGACAAGCTAAAGCCAGGCTCTGAAGATGCTTGCAGCTGGCCTGACTCCCCACTTGATATTGCACCACCAAAATACCTGGCCCACGGGTCTGTGGCTGCACTCACCCACTGCCAATGTGTTGCCACGCAGTGTATTTCTTCTCTGGATCTCCCACGCTCACAGCCCTCCCTGAAAGAAACAAAATGCAAGAAGCAAACTTCAAAACAGAGATACTGACTTCCAGGAGCTCTGAAACCCAGCTCCACTCTCTGCAGCTCTGAGCACTTTGTCGTCGCTTGGCTAACAGTAACATCAGCGAGAACAACAACAGCAGCCTCAGCAAGAGAGGCAGCTCTGTAGCACACATGGCCTGCACAGAGTCTGATTCGCCACACTCCTTTGCAGGGTTACCGTGAGAGGAAACTAAGCCCATGGAGAAACCCTCAGAGCAGACAGAGATCAGAAAAGAACAGGCACCAAGGCAAGTGGTTGCATCTACAAACGGGAAGGAGGGCTGAAAAATCATCACCCTTCAATAAACACTCCCTTGTGAGAGTCAACAAAAGGTTTCATCCTTCCAGGGATTAAATGCACCCTGGGACCTGGGGGGAAGTTTTATCCACAGCTGCTTTTTGCAGAGCAGAAAGAACGTTGCAAAGTCAATTCCAGGAGAGGAGGGGACCTTCTCTACCTCTCCGCAGTTTGCCCAAAGAATGCCTTGCCATGTTTCGAGAACAGCAGCTCATGCTATCACCAAGAACAACGGCTGTGAGAATTAGGACGCTCTCCATTTATGAGCAGGCTAAGTTCGGAAGATGACTTTGCCCACGCTCCACTTAGTGGAGAACTACAACTCCTTGTCTCCAGCCGGGGGTGCAGCAGTCACTAGCACTGGACTCGGCCTCTTGAACGCCGCCCACGTGCGCCATCTTCCCAAACAGGCACAGCCGAGGTGGGTAACAAGGACAGCGCCGCTCCTCAGGCGCTGCCGTGACACAGACAGCTGCCCAAATGAGATGCTGACCCTTTCACGAGTCCAGGCAAAGCTGCAGCAATGGGGTGACAGCTGAAACCTCCCAGCGAAGGAAGGCTCCAGCCTCTGCAGTCACACCAGCCGTCAGCAGCAGGGCAGGTGTGACAAAAAGCTTGGCAAAGCCCACAAATGACAACCACTGTGAAGAAGCCAGAGCCAGACCGAGCGCCGGTACAAGCTGTTGGCACCACTCAAGACAGACCATGATTGCCTTTGACTTCAGCCCCATGCAGGAGTCGCTCAATCCCCCACTTGGTCCCAACGCTTGATGCAGACCCTGGGTAAACTGGGCTCTGTTTGGTACCTGACCGGTTATCCTCTGACAGCACTGCACTGGCAGCTATGACCAGTTGCAAGAAGCAACTCGGTTTGTTGTACTGCAGAGTCACCAAGGCCTTGGTGTGCTTTCCTGGAGTGCGATCTGTGCAGGGATTGAGGCCAATGCTTAGTACTCCAGGAGTATTTATCGGCTGGGCATTAGCTGTGACAAAGTGCCCGGCAGGGGAGGAACAGGCAGCAGAGGGGCTGCAGGCTTCCCTCTGAGAATTGCCTGCAGGCCTGTTTTATCTGACTGCGCCACAAAGATGTGTCTTTTCAAGACGTGTCTGACGTTCTTTTCCAGGAGGTTGGGCTAACCAAAATGCAGAATTCTTATCAAAACAAACTGTAGAAGGAGAAGTAGAAGCAATACCAGTCATAAAAACAACACCAGGATGAAACCAGGCCCACAGCCAATCAATTTCTCGGCAGGATTTCGCCTCCAATGACTGGTGACGCGTCAGGAGTCTAAAGGGAATCCAGGAAGCCAACTGTTGTGATCCCTTTGGCCACACTAGCACACACACACCTTCACTGGGTCCTTTGCTAGGTGGCAGCCTTCTGCTGCTCGGGAAACAAGCCCTGCTTTTGCTCAGGGAAGCTCAGGCAAAGCCCACCCACTCCCAGCTGCACTCCAAGGCAAAAAGAACGACCCAAAGTGCTCCCTGGCTGCCTCCAAGCACAACAACGGCTTCCGTAGGGAGTCCAAAATGTCTGACTGACACCAGAGTGAGGAGGAACTTGTGGTACAGCTCACGCTGAGGCACACACACAGCACCCTGCTCCATCGCACGAGAAATCCACTGGACGTACTCAGCTGCTCCAGGCACCGCTTCTCTCTCTCCTCGCTTGAGCGGGACGAACTGTTTGTGCTCGAGTTTTCAGGCTGCGGAGAGGAGGCCTCTTCGAAGGATGCTGCTGCAGCGGCAGAGCCCGCGTCCATCTGGGACAAGAAATTTGTTTGTGTCAGAAAGGTGGCTGGCAGAGATGCCCCAGACAGCGCATTTTGAAGGCAAGCCCTTAGGAACAACACTGGTGTTAGGCTGCAAGCTGAGCTGTCAACTCTTCCACCTCAAGTCAAACCCAAACAAGCAGACAAGGGACAATAGCTTGTCACAGCCAGCACTATTGGAGACTGTGAAAGGGAAAGAGCACCTTTAAATTTCACCCTCTTCTGAGGACTGCATTCACCATGGACAGGGACAACTTGTTCACAATCTGCCCGGGTCGCCACGCTCACCTGAGCAAACCCCTCCAAAAACAAAGCGAGCACTTTGTGGCCAGCAGAAATACCTTCAGAGGATTGCTGGCCCACGGGCCAAAGCACTGGCCCTGCTGCCCAGGGCAGCAGCTGAGATTCAGCGGCCCAGTGAGCGTCCTTGCGGCCAGCTGCCGTGGAGACCGCAGAGCGTGGCAGACAGAGGCATTGCCCCCATCCACCTGCTGCCCTGCAGGGGAAGGGTGAGGAGAGACCACTTGTTGCATGACTGCAGTGCCAACTGCTCTTTCACTCACCCGCATTTGTTTAGCCAGCGGGTGCCGATGCATGAGGCGCCGCATCCTTTCCATTTCTTTTTTGTGCCTCTTCTCCATTGCCTTCATCTTCCTCTGAGCTTCCTGCAGCTTGCCCTTGATATTGTGTCAAGAAGGATCTTGCTAGCACCTGCCTCGGTGCTTCGGTGCCTGCGGTAGGCCTTGCCTCCCCTTTCCTGAGACCTACAGTCCAGGCCGCCGTTACTGCCCTTCCCTCTGTTCCCTGCCTAGTCAGGCTCACCTGCCCGTTCTCCCGCTCCTTCTTCAGCTCCAGCCTCAGCTGCTCTACCTGCTGCTGCCTTTTGGTTAGCTTTCCCTGCAGCCGGCCCATCCTGTCTAAGACAGCAGCCTTCCGACACTGGAGCTGCACGGAAATGAAGAGAAGACGGCTTGAAACTTCCCACGCAGCCTTGCTTGCGTGGCAACCAAGACTGATGCGCCCGCGCTTTCCAAAAGCATTTTCTTCTCCTTCTTGTCTTTACCAAGGGCCAGCTAAGACACAATCCCATCCAGACAGAGAAGCAGTGTCCAGAGAAGCAGTGCCCATAAGGAGCCCAGAGGAGTCCAAAACAACACACAAACTCTCTTTTCATACTCTCTGCCTCTTGATTGGCTCTGCTCCATATCTTTTCTTATTCAGCCTGCATGATGACAACTTCCTGCTTCATCTTAAGCAGCCTTTTCTCCCGCTCCCTCTGTACCTCTGCCAGGAA
This sequence comes from Hirundo rustica, assembly GCF_015227805.2. Classification (NCBI taxonomy): domain Eukaryota; kingdom Metazoa; phylum Chordata; class Aves; order Passeriformes; family Hirundinidae; genus Hirundo; species Hirundo rustica. The sequence goes on from NC_053488.1 coordinate 66,220,180, forward strand.
GTTTGCCTGTAGCTCCAGCTGCTCCCGCGCCTCCAAACGCTGTTGTTCCAGCTGTCTCTCCTGATGACGGGAAGAGACACATCCAGATGAAGCCCCAGCTATGCTCCCCAAAGGAAAGAATGCAAGCGTCATCCCTTCCACAAACCCCCCCGCCACCGAAGAGTTCACAGCAGTGGCTTTGTGCCCTCCAGCACTCCTGTCCCCACCAGAAACTTAGGAGGAGGGTCAGCAGGTGCAAAGAAAGGAGATGCCACCTTCCTTCCCAGTTCCGATGGCTGCCTGTTTCCTGGCCCCTCTCTCCTCAGGATTTCTGCCTCTTCTCAGAGGCTCTATTCTAAAAGTTCCTCTGCCTTTCGGTCAAGGAAAAGCTGCAGGTGGACTGCAGGACGAGGAGGAGGCCAGCACCCCAATGCCCTAGTCACGAGACAGGCCAGCAGCTGAAGTACCGGCAGCAACACGGGTATGCCTGTGGCATATGCTTCAAGCCCAAAGGGAAGAGCTCTGTCCACTGTGGAAGGACAGAAAGCAAGGAACCCCGCTGCTGGCACTGCACTTGGCCGCAGGGTCAGGGTCAGCAGCCGTCTGCTGCACGGCACAAGGCTGTGGGGAAGATCCTGCCCCTTCACTGCCGTGCTTCCGGGCGCTGGCCACCCAGCCTCCCGGGAAACTTGGCTTACGCCCATCCTGGATTTGCGGCTGCACGTCCTCTCCGACTACCCCGCTCTGGGTCCTCACAGGCCTGCAAGCGTGAGCCCTTGAAGCCCTTGGCTGCCTGGCCCAGCGACGTGCAGCCTACAGCAGATACTTGCGGCCATGTCACATACCCAGGCGGCTCTTCTGCTAAGCCAGCCCACCAAGCTTGCCTGAAAACTTCAGGTACGTATGGTTTCTTACCAAGTTTGCCTGGAGCTTCCTTGTTTCCTCTTCCCGAGCAGATTGCCAGAGTCGGAGAGCCTTGCTGTACTGCTCTCCTGCCCAGCGGAGCTGTTGGGCCATTTCTTCACGCTGCTGCTCGTGGAGGCATCTCACAGCTTGCAGCTCACCACGAAGGCGCCTCACATACCCTGCAAGCACGACAACCGGCAACAGTCAAGAGACGACACAAGCAGAGCACTCTCCTGACCTTAAGCCCTTTCAGTCCCAGGCAAGGAGGGACCTGCCCCCAGCTCCTTCACTCCTCAGAAGCCCTGCAGACAGAGCCGGCTACGAAGCAACTGCGCTAGGCAGGGCGATCACCAGAAACAAAGCGCACGAGCCTCTCACCGAGTATCGCCTCCTTGGCCCGCCTGGCTCTGTCAACTTGGCCTTCCAGATGGCTCCTGGCGACCTCCAGCTCCGATACGTGCCGCTGAGCCTCCAGCAGGCTGCTTTGCAAGCTCTCCTTCTCTGACCTACAAGTTGGGAAGATGAAGCAAAACTGTTCCTGGCCCCCACGGGCACTTTTTCCACTAAGATGTGCCTTAAGACCCCTACACCAGAGTATGGAAGTGGCTTGCATGGAACCTCAGAGACAGCAAGACTATTTCGACCACTTAAAATAGCAAAGCAGGCCCCTCCAGATGATTGCGCAGCCCCTCCTCATGACCTAGCCCAGCACAGAAAGCCCAGCTGGGTTTGATCTCAAAGCTGAGCTGTTGCCTGATGTATCCCACACATGTGGCTGGCTGTGCCCACAAAGTCTCTGCCACTGAGCAAAAGCCCAGCCTCTGCTCACAGCCCTGAGCTCATCAGCACTTCCAAGTCGCTCTGCAGGACGACAGAACACAGTGTTCTCCTGGCTGACTTGTCAACGTTTAATGCTATTCATAGTCTACACAGAGGTGCTTCATTTTCTACACGCTCGCTAAGTACAAGGGACTAAAGGAATGCACCGAACGACGTATGAAAGCTCCGGCTTCTACTCTGGCAACAGGAGTAGGAAACCAGAACTAGGTTTTTACCTGAAGAAGAACTATCTCAGAGGAGGGACAGGTATCCTGCCATTTAAATTACTGGAATTTCATGAACAAGAACACTTGCTACCTTTATTTTTGGCAAACAGCAGGGCCCAAATGTCTTGGCACTCTTTCAAAAGGGACCAGCCAAAGGCACCTTGACACATTACAGAGGTGGGTGGACAAGTGAGCAAGGACCAGTGCTCACCAAGAATGCCAGACACTGTCGAGAAGTCACAAGACCTCTCCCTTCTGCTGCTGCTGCTGCTTGTATGCAACTCTAGGCCCTGCACCGTACTTCACCAGAGTCAGCTCAGAAGGGTCTCAAGATCTTTAGCACGACCCTCCGGCTTTCACCCAAAGTATCTGCACCCTACTCACAACATGCCCGTGTAAGAGCCACAAATTCTGAAAAATCCCATGTCAAACTACTTGGCAAAGGAAAGGTTGATGCTCAGATGCACCAAAAGAGAAACCAAAACTAGAGCGAACTTCCCGGTTTCAGCAAACATCTGCACCCTTTCCCTGGTACTCAATTCGGTGCCAAGCTGGCTTGCTTTGCACTTGTCACAGGAATGTGCAAAGGGTCCCAAGCAGGCACCCACAAAGAGCTTTGAGAGCTTGAGCTGGCAGAAAAATAACATTCAGCTGACAGCATCCTTTTCTGTTTTCTCGTATCTCTTTGCTTCTCTGTCTGAGAAACACGTGGGGAGCACGCAGGAGGCAGTAAATCCTGATGGAACACTTCCCACCTTTGTAATTACACACCTTCTGTCATGTCCCGCCCAGGGTCTCCTCCCCGCCTTTACCTGGCCTCTACCAGCTGCTCTGAAAGGCCTCGGAGGTTCCTCTCCGTGGCTGCCAGTTGGGCTCCCAGGGCAGCGTTCTCTTGTGCCAGCGCCGCTTTCTCTCTGCACACCTGGGACAGCGTGTGCCCTTGGCGAGAGAATTCCTGGAGCAGCTTCTCCAGACCCCGGTGGGCTGGCCGCTGCGGGCCGCAAACCTGGAAGCAAGGGGGGCACCATTTCTCAAGAGGAACAACTACAACAACACAATCTCGCTCCTAGCTTGCTGCCAGAAGCAACATTTGGCCTGGTCTTGCTGGGGACAGCTCCCTCTCCCACAGGCGCTGCCTAGGAATCAGGGGAGCGTACCTTTGGCCCTGCCAGAGGAACCTCCTCCTTCAGCAGATCCCTCTGAGGCTGCAGTTCCTCCGCGGTCTCTGTCGCCACTTCAAACACCCTCCCTCGTGAGGAGTGGCGCTTTCTCTCAGCGACAGACAACTGCTTCCATCTATGCCAAGGGGACAGACAAACAAGCCTTTAATTGCAGCACAGTCTCCTTGCAAAACCAGGACTACATACCATGGCCCGCACAGGGCAGTCTCAGGGACTTCCAGCAGCCCTCTAGTTCCACTTCGAGGGAATGCTGCAATTCCCTCCCTAGACCAGCATGCCTCTTTGTCCTTCATGCAGGTGAAAGAGTCACCACGGAGGAAGTAAAACAAGCTTCCAGAAGCCACAAAACACTTCCAGAAAGCTCAGGTACTCTCAGCTTAACCGCTTCCTGCCTGCAAAATCTTACACTTCTGTCTGATACAGTGCATACCGGACTTGCAAAAGTTCTCCTTTGCCTAAGACAGGCTTGATAAGTCTAGATGACTACTCCCACAATTACTCTTGCTTTCACTAGTGAAACAAGGAAAGAGCCTGCAAGCTATAGCTTGGGGGGAGATGGCTATGAATTTCCCATCCAGTCATCAGATCCAATCCCAAGATGGTTTAGGCTGGCAGGGAAGCCTCTAGCCCAGGAAGCCTCTAGCCCAGTCTTCAGCTCCAAGCACTCGGGATCAGCTATGGCATCTGGACAGGCTGCTTAAGGCTCTGTCCAGCTGCGGCTTCCAAATTTCCAGGGCTAGAATCTGCACAAGCCCTCTGAGGCGCTTCTTCTGCTGCATGATTGCCTTTGCAGTTCAAGTCTTTGTTCTCTTTAAGGCCAGCCCAAACCTCCCTTGCTTCTACCCTGGTCCACTTTGGAATGCTTTTTGTCAAGGATTGACAAGCGACTCCCAGGGGGCAGCTATGCTCCAGGTCGGTGGGCAGCCGGACCTGCCCACGGGCTGCCTTCGCCTGTCTGCGCTGAGCAAGTCAAACGATGAGAAAGCCAAATTCGTTCTTTGATGCGCTGGGCCTCCTGAATCCCAGCAATGCCCACCCCCGCCCAGGGAAAGCGAGAAAGCTTAGCACACACCTCAACTCCGGGGCTCTGCGTGCTCCATCCGTGCTCTCGTGCCCCTCCGCCTTTCCTGCCTGGGCTGAAGAGTCCCGACTGGCAAGAAGCTCTCCTAGCGGGGCCTGCAAGGAAGGGGCAGGGAAAAGGCACAAACAGTGCCGTAAGCAGCAGGCAAGTTGCCTCCTGAGAGCTGGCAGAAGCAGCAAGCAGAGACAGCTCACCTGAAGACAAAAGCTGGTGCCTGGGGGTGTTGATGGGGGTAACTAAGTAACTCTTGAGTTGCTATGGAAGTGTCTGAAGAGAAGCAGGGAACATTCCCCTGCCCAGCTCTGGCCAACTGGCTCCCCCTCAGGATTTCAAGCATTAGGGGGCAGCCGATAGGAACTGCATTCCAGCCCTTCCGACACAGACCTTGTCTCTGCTGTGCAGAGCTGCTCAAGATTCTTCTCAACAAACTTGGGTCATGTCAAACTTAAGGGTGGAGTCAAAGCAGTGACTGTAACTAGCTAGATAGGGCGTGGAGAGGGGCAGGTGCCTGCAGGCCACGGTGGCTCCTGCCTACGTCACGGGGCTCTGAACTGCACCTTGGGCCCGCTCTCTCTGCTCGCCACAGGCAGCCTGCACAGACACTGCGCACAAAGCGGCTCGCTTTCACACCAGGAGCACTAAAGGACATCACGCTACCGCTTATCTGACACCAAGGGAAGTTCACAGACCCTGTCAGAACGCCAGGAAAATGGTGCCGGCACGGCAAAGTTCAGATCCCATTTCCCACGTGTCAGTGGCTGGGCTGAAGAGCCAGGTCACGGGCAGGACTCCAGCCCTCAGCATCTTCAGCCACAGAGGCCAAGTGCTGCCTGATCAGAAGCTCGCAGCTCTGCACTGCACCAAAGCTTTGCACTGTACCAACCAAATGCTGCCACTTACTGGTTCAGCATGCTCCGGCCCTGCACTGACCACATGTGGAGGTTTGTTGTCCTTTGCCTCCCCTTTAGCCTCTGGAGGGAGAGAGTGAGCCAGAGGAGCTTCCGCTGCTGGGGTGGTGCTCTGCAGACAAACAGCAGTGAGAGGGACAGGCAGTAACCTGGCATTTAGAGCTGTATTTCTCCTGAGCTCTATCCCCAGCTGTCCTAAGGAGAAGCCATGAATTTGGATAGAAGTGGGATCCTCAGTCTTTAAATCTGTTGGGGGTTAAGTTTTCGTGTGGAATTTTTCTCCCCCATAAGCTGCTAGGAGAGTAAATACTGATAGTTAAAGGGTGCTTAACCCCAACAAAAGGTGTGGATCACCTAGTTTAGGGGGAGGAAAAAGGCTCCCCGGAGCTGAGGGTGGAGGTTCTTTTTCAGCTCTCCATTTTCCGGGGAGGACAGTCGAGCAACTCATAGCTGTGTGGATTCCACAGGTAACGGAGGGGTTCGGTCCTGAGAATTCTATCATCTGTTGGAGCGGCCAGAAATTCAGAGTTTTTTCGCCTGCCTTGCAGGCTTTTGGGTCAGTCCGAGTCCAGCCACTGTGGCTTCTCCAGCACTGCCCACTCTGCCTGCCAGGACACCCCCCTGCCTGCTGAGGACAACCCATCGTTTCCAGCCATCAGCCCCGAGTTTCCACCGTTTTGGCTTGGTGCTCTCAGAGTCCCAAGAGATCAGACTGCCCGGGACTTGTGAGACAAAGCCCCTCAGCGTTCTTGGTTCTGTTTTATTATTATTATAATTGCTGTTGTTGTGTGTCTGTCCTATTTACTTGTAAAGGACTGTTATTCCTTTCCCCATAGCTCTGACTGAAAAGTTTTTTTTTTTTAATCTTCCAAATTATAATAACACAGAGGGAAGGACTGGAATTTCCCATTCCTAGAGAGGCCTGCCTCTCCCTAGCAGATACCTGTCTTTTCAAACCAAGACAAAAACTCAGTCCAAGTGGGCTGATGAGACAAATTTGGGGATGGAGCTGCATGTGCTCGTGAAGGAGCTATTTCAGAAAAGGATTTCAATATTTCTGTGTGCATCATGAGACTTTACAACAAAGTGTTTTTTATAATTATAATTATACAAATTCATTAAAGCATGTTTCTTAGTTAATATATAAATATCACTTTCTTAGAATGCTTTCTATGTATTTGCCTCTTACTGGAAGTCCTTTTATGGCCCCAGAGATTTATTAAGAAGGGTCTCTAGAGGCCGTATTTGCTGAATATTTTGTTCTTTGGGCATGTGCTAGTGTTTCTTGTTCCATTACTTGCAAAGACCTCACTGTTGTTTTCTTTATATATTTTTCCACTGGTTCCAGCCATGTTTACCATATTGTGTGCAAAGTTTTACATATTTTAGTTTAGTGGGTTTGTTTTGTTTTGTTTTGGTTTGGTTTTTGGGGGTTGTTTTTTTGGTGTTTTTTTGGTTTTTTTTTGTTTTGGTTTGGTTTGGGTTTTTTTGGTGTTTTTTTTTTTTTTTTCCTTAGTTAGTTAGTCTTTAAGCCCTATTTGGCAACTTCAAGAGAGTTGCACATTTATATTTTCTATGTCATATATCAATATTGACACCAAGACAGGTAAAAGAAATCCTGCTTGCTTCTTTTCCATTCATGCATCAAATGCTGCAGTCTTTTGAGTTATTTCTAGCTCTTCCAAAGCAGTGTTTCAGATAAATAATTACTCTTCAGCACAGACACTGTGATATTTGCCTTTTCACCTAACTAGCACTAAATGTTTGGTTTTTTGAGATCATTTTAAGTGCCTGCGCAAAGCTGTGGACACTTGCAGGTCTTGATGATCCATGAAAAATATTCAAACTAAGCATGATCGAATTGAAAAGTGTGATATATGTCCTAAAGTTAATTCATGTTAAATGTTATAATATGTAATTCATTCTCTGTAAATGTAATGATAACCAGAAGGAGCAAGTTTTATTTCTAATCGAGTATACAACGGGTTAACTGTGACTAAAACAGCACGGGGGGGACACAGGGAATTCTCTGTTGAAGATTACACGGAGGGACACAAGGAAGCTATGCCGGGAATTACACGAAAAGGGACACGAGAAAACTTCTGCCGGGAATTGTTAGAGGAGAACACAAAAGGACGGAAAAGGGAGATGGAGAACCCAGAGGACCGAATGATTACATCAGATCGGTATCATATCCGTCCCCGCCCAACATTAACATCTCTACACCGTACCCAGACACAGCAATCACGACATTGTTCTCCAGTGCAAATCCATTCAACCGCACCAGAACCCGAACATGAATATCTAATGAAGCTGCCTCGGAAGAGGGAGTCCTAGGGTCCCGATTTTCTCTCAGCGAACCAGTGTATAAAAATCGACCGCCCCAGACCAAAAATGTGAACTTGGGGGGGTGACAGACTGACAGAGTGTGTTACCGTGTTCACCCAGTGCCGAACCCCCGGGGTTCGACGCTGTCCCTTTTAATTGTGGCTATTGGAGACTGTTATTTTGTCTCAAAATAAAATTCGAAATTTTGATTTACTGAATTTGGTCTATCGTATTTATTACAAAAAGGAAACAAAGAGACAGCACCAATATCATGTGAGCCTTGAAGTAACAGTGATTGTGTTATCTCACCCGCGGAGGAAGACTGAGGCTACTAAGTAGCAGTGCAATAACAGCATGAAAGCTCTGATGTTTTGTTGCTTAAAGCAGGTTTCTAAAGGATGCAAAAAAGGTCCATGCTAATATTTCAGGGGAATTTTCTCTCTTAGGGTGAACGGCCCATCCGCAGTCCTGGAGCGCAGCTCGCACGCTGCCCGTCACTCGCCTCGGCCGGGCAGCACCAGGGGAGCCGGGGCTACGTCAGCTCTGCCCGGCAGCAGGAGCCGTGCACCGCCCCGCAGCGGCATCGCACCACAGTGGGGGAGGTGGGACAGCTGCTCCTGGGCCAGCTGCCGTGCTGAGCGTGCGTGTGGGTGTGCGTGTGTGTGAGCACGTGTGTATGTGTGCATCTGTGTCTCTGTTTATGTGCATCTGAGTGTGTGTCTCTGCATGTGTCTGTATGTGTCTGTGTGTCTGTCTGTGTGTGTGTATCTGTGTGTCTGTATGCATGTGTGTGTGTCTGTGCATGTGTGCACGTGTGTGTGTGTGTGCGTGTGTGCATGCGTGTGCCTGTGCTGCTGCCTGTGCGTGAGCACGGGAGGAGGACGGTCAGACATAATTGGGCGCTGTGTCCCTCTGTCTGTCCATACGTACCATGAGCATGGCGACTTGCAGCTCCTGTGCCTGCACAGGGTGCCTGGAGGAGGGTGTGCAGGCTCAGGGGAGTTCTGAGTTTTTGGTCTGGAGAGTAAGAGCTCCGTACTGTGGCTGGTTTGTACCTCGGAGGGTGTCAGATCCCTAGCAATGAGGCTGTATTGGCTGGGGTATTGCAGTCAGTCTTTCTCAGCTCAGCAGGAAGAAGGCTACAAGTGCGGATGGGGAGGGATGTGTGCACATCCAGCAGTGTGTGTGTCAGAGCTTGATGCATTCACCATACTCAGATATCACGAGTGTGAACCTGGACTTCCCCAGGCTTTTGGAGACATTTTACTATACATTTCCCATAAGAACAAAGCTACATTTTCTGTGAAAGTTCTGTTAACATTTCAGCTGGTCTCTGATACACTTGTGGATATTTTACTGCTGCTGTAGTTGCTGGAAATGGATCATTGTGAGTAATGTGCTAGCAGAAAACACTACTGAGAGTTGACACACTTCACAGGTGCTAGTGGCTTTCCAAATGTTTTGTGTGTGAATTAATTCCATGGGTGGAGAATTTGGTTTGGGTTGGGGCTTTTCATTACCCGTTGGTTGTGAGTAGCTGGCATAGTATTTTGGTTGTGTCACTGCTCATTTTGGTACCTTGCCCACCTCCAACAGCCCTGAACCTCCGGTCTATCAAATGCTTGCTCTGTTGCTCTCTGTTGTGGGCTGCACTTGGTTGGAGGGTTAAGTAATTTTTTACTTATTCTTCTGCAATATATTAGGTTCTGTGTTGTCTACAGTTTGTGCAAGAAGGATTTTAAACCCCAGTTTCTGTATGCAGTCTCAAGCCTGTTAATTATTTTTGGATTATTAAGTTCTTCTCCTGCCATGTGGTGCATCTCTATGTGCAGTGTATATTAGGGATAGGTAAACATCATTCGTTGTTTCATAATGGAAGCATTTGCTTGATGTTGGGGATAAGGTTTGTTCTTTCTTTCCTGTAGAATTTTTTGCCATAAGTTGCTAAGAGACTAAGTACTGATGCTTAGATGGTGCTTGACCCACACAAAAGACGTGTCTGAGGGAGGGGAAAGATCACACGAGTTTTGGGGGAAGGAAAAGGACAGGGCTGGGAGAGCTGGGGGCTTCTTCTCACCCTTGGCATTGGAGAGGACAGTCAGGCTGCTGCTTGCTGTGGGAGGAGTCCGCTGTCAACAGAGAGTCCGGTCCTGGGAGATCTACCATCATCTGCTCGTGTGCCCAGGAATTCGGAGCCCCTTCACCTGCCCTGCTGGAGCTGGGCCATCCCTGTCCAGCCATCACGGCTCCTTCAGCAGTGCTCAATTTGCTGGGACATTCCCCCTGCCCCCCCTCACTGTTCCAGCCACCAGCCCGGGAGTTTCCACTGTTCCAGCTTGGTGCCCTTGGGGTCCCAAGAGATCAGACTGCCCCGGGCTTTGTGAAGCAAAGCCCCTTGAGGTTCCTGGTTCTGTTAATGCTGCAGTTGTTGTTGTTTGTTTGCCTTGTTATATTTACTAGTGAAGAACTGTTATTCCTTCCCCCATACCTCTGCCTGAAAAGCCTCTTTAATCTTCTAAATTATAACTTGGAGGGAGAGGTTAGAATTCCCCATTCCTAGAGAGGCCCTGCCCCTCCCTAGCAGATACCTGTCTTTCAAATCAAGACACTTGACTTCCAGCATTTGGGAATTGCCCGCTCCTATGCCCTTAGGCAGTGATGTTTGACGAGTGAGCAGCACTGATGAACCTGGGCACCAGCAAAAACATTGTCCCAGGGGACCTTTACTCACTAGTGTCCTGAGCAGCCTGAAACTTTTTCTCCTCATGCCCAGAGCTGAGGCTTTGCACTTTTCCTCCTGACGACAAATTGATGCCCTGTGATCACTGTGGCCAAGATGACTGCTCATCTCCACTTTGCTCACGAGATCTTTCTGCTGATGAGCAGCAGATCCAGGAAGGCGTCTTCCTCAGTTGGTTCCCTTAGGACCTGCTCCATACAGCTGTCATCCAGGTTTTTCAGGAATCCTTTAGCTCAGGTGGTACCAGCTATGTGATGTGTTCAACCAACAGCGATGGAAGCCTCTCCCTCACTAGTTTAAAACTCTCCCTAAAGTAGGGCAATTAACAAATGAGATTTCATATTTACTTGAAATTTTAAAAATTCTGGAATCTTGGCGCCCATTAAAGACAGGTTCATTGCAACTTCGAAATGAGCCCAAAGGAAACCCTGGCAACTTCACGTGTGCAACCGCCACACACATACACAGATGTACGTGTGCAAGTATTTCACAGCTTGACAAGCTGATTGACAAGCTGACAAGTGACTGACAGCTGACAAGCAAGCAGCCCGTTAAACTGTGGTATTTCTTTAGCGAGACCCAGACGACCGCTGATGGCAAAAGGAAAGAGCCTGCTCTTTGTCCGAGGGTGTCATGGGTTAGTACAGTTTGGTTTTTTAGTTATAAAAGAATGTAGAATAATTCTCTGGGTCAAGATCTGGGAATTGCTTTGGAAGAGACAGAGACCTATCAGAGAGTTAGCTGGAATACTGGCATCTATTCTGACCACTGAAATTGTTAGCTGCGACTTTGGGAAGTACCATATAAAACCCCATGAATTTCCTGTATGTGGGTCCTTTTTCTTCTTCCTTCGGCCAGAGAAAGACAGGTAACATCGAGCTGGGCCTGCTGCTCCCCCCTTTTGGGGGGATCTGGCCTGAGGCCTGGCTGGATTCCATCGGCTCCCAGGTGAGAAGGCATTTATGATCCTGCCCGGTTTCTTTTGTGATTCTGGACTGCCTGAAGTGCTCCAATCTGTGATGTTTCTGGGAGTTCTTCCTTCCTCATCAGCTCAGCCTTGAACATCTAACACCACGAGCTACAGAGAGAGAGACAAAGACTCTGAGCAGATTTAACTCTTTCTCAGCAACATGAAGCTTCTAGAGCTTAGCCCTTCTCTGAGAGAATAAGAAAGGACAGAGTGAACATAAAGAACAACAGGATGAAGTCAGTAAAGCAAGAGTGAAAAGACTATTGGGACAGAGGGTTGAAGAGTTGGTTGTTCTATTCTTACTTGAGCCATGGAAATGAACTCTATATTTAGGTCATTCCTTTAAATCATGGGAAAGATATGCATTTAGGGAGATGATTGTTTTAATCTGTGTGTAAATTTGAGCAAAGGTGTTTGTGATGAACTAAGTAATATCCTATAAGATGCTTGAACAGAGATAAAGATGAGACGCCTCCTGCACCAGTGAAGAAGTGAAAAGATATCTCTGTACCTTGAGGTGGATAATCCTTTGATTTGGAGTTATTAATCTTTAAAAGCTGACACCCCAGTATGCAAAAGTCTTAGACCCATGACCCATAAGCAGATTGGGAAACTGCTCCGGGGGGGGTCACAAAGGCAGGTTTCTCCGGGTGGCTGTTTTTTGTGAGAGTTTAAAACCCACAAGAGAACTGTTCTAAGTTGTCAGTGGGATCCATGACTGTGAGATACTCTTCCCCTAACAAATTGATGAAAGACTATTGTCAGATAGTGAAACTGACTGAAAATTATAAGTTTTGTCTCTTTATGTTGTTTTGTAAGAAAGTGAACAATTTCTAAGAAGAGGGGAGAGTGTTTTTTGAAGTTTCATTCTGTATTAAGGTTTTTTTCCAACTTCCTTTTTTCTATTCTTTTAGTGTATGTTAATAAACTATTTGTTAATTTTAAGGCTGAGCCTGCTTTGTTTTTCTCCTAGTCTCTCTCCCACAGAAAAAGTAAGTACCAAGACCAGAATTTAGTGAACGTGAAACCACTACATTAATTGGTGTTTCCGCCTGGTTTGAAATTAAAACTATGATGGGGGTGGGGTGTGTGTTGGGGGGAGGAACGGATTATAGCTTTATTTTCCCATCCTCACCGGTGCCAGAGAGAGAGCCAACCCGCCTGTGCCGAGGCTTTTTCCCCGGGGGGGGGTGGGCCCAGAGGCAGGGACAAGCCACTATGCAATCAGAGACAAGGTGGGAGTGGAACAGAGCTGGGTTACATTCCAGTGTGGGGGATGGGCGCGGCAGAGCATGATACAGTTTCCAAGGGGGACAGGGGAAACATTACAAATCCAATGAAACACAATACAAACCAAATTAATGCATTACAACATTAAACTACCCAAATTAACCCAGAGACCCAGAGGGGAGAGTACTCGAGTACTTGCCCCAATGCCGCGGAAGGCCGGGACGGGGCGGCAGTGATGGCCCTGCCCCTCGCCATCCTCGTCCGCCGGCCGGCGGCTTCTGCTCCCAGGGGCTGCTCCTGCCAAGATCCAAGAGTGCACGTTTGATGCTGGAAGCTGCTGCACCTTTGGAAACCTTAGCTGCATTTCCCACCGGCAGTGCTTTCTCCTTCCACGCCTCACAGGCTCCTGGCACTCGTGCTCTGGCTGGTTGCTGCTCCCAGAGACCTCCAAGCTAGATGATCCCCCAGCCTCTCAAAGGTAACACACACCAGTGCTTCCCAATCGATGCTCACTGGGATTTTGGGCTTGATTCCTTGTATCCAGCCTGAACCTCTTTTGTTCAGGGAGATGCCAGTCACCTTGCAGTCTCCCCTCAGGGCACACTGGCAAGAGTCTGTCTGCATTCCCTGGATGTCTTCCAGCGGAGCCCAGCAGGCAGAGGCAATACCTCTGACAGGTGAGGGCTGCTGACCAGCTCTGGAGCTCAGCAGAAAAATCAGCCTCCCAGGAAAAAGCTCAAGGCAAAGGCTCCAGTGGACAGGCAGACAGACGAGCCCCATGGCACACTGTCAGCATCTGTTGCTCATGGAAAAGGGCATTCAGGAGAGGGAAAAGACCAGAGAGCAGGTTATGGTGTACGGAACTAAATGAAGCCCTGGATCTCTGGAACATGAACCTAGCAAAGCACCAGTCTTTGCAACCCACCAGAGCTGACCCTGGCCCAGACCCCACTGTGCTGCTGCTGGGCCCCTGCTGTTCCCTTGGCCCCATCACACCCCCAGCCTTTCCATCCCCTTCGGAGCCCTGCAGCCCCAGTGTTCCTCAGCACCCCCAGTTCCCTCCTTCCCTACCATCTCCCTCAAACCCTCCTGGGCTTCTGTTGGGGGTTAAGTTTTCCTGTGGAATTTTTCCCCCCATAAGTTGCTAGGAGACTAAATATTGATAGTTAAAGGGTGCTTGACCCAGGCAAAAGGGAGTTGATCACTTAGTTTAGGGGGAAGGAAAGGCTCCTGGGAGCTGAGGGTGGGAGGGGGTTGGGGTTTTTTTTCGGCTCTCGGTTTTCCAGGAGGAGGACGGTCGAGCGACTGGTGGCTGCGTTGGATTCCACCGTTTACAGAGGGATTCAGTCCTGAAAATTTCTATCATCTGTTGGAGCACCCAGGAATTTGGAGGGTTTTTTTTTGCCTGCCCTGCTGGATTTTGGGTCAGCCTGTGTCCAGCCGCTGCGGGTTCTCCGGCGCTGCTGACTTTGCCTGCCAGGGCACCCCCCTGCCTGCCGAGGACAATCCACCACTTCCAGCCACCAGCACCGGAGTTTCCACCGTTTGCCCCTCGGGGTTCTTGGTTCTGTCTTACTATTATTATAATTGCTGTTGTTGTTTGTCTGTCCTGTTATATTTACTAGTAAAGGACTGTTATTCCTTTCCCCATAGCTCTGACTGAAAAGTGTTTTTTTTAATCTTCCAAATTATAATAACACGGAGGGAAGGATTTGAATTCCCCATTCCTAGAGAGGCCTGCCTCTCCCTAGCAGATACCTGTCTTTTCAAACCAAGACAGCTTCAGACACCCTCCTTGTGTCTGGTGAGCAGCCTGGGCTGCTCAGCTCCTGTGTCTGAAGTGAGCTATATTTTGTACTTGTGCTGACACAGAGCTGATAATTTTTTTTTATTGCTGAGCTGGGCTTACACAGAGCCGAGGCCTTTTCTGTTTGTACTTCCATGCTGGCAAGGAAGTTGGTGGTGCATGAGAGGCTGGGAAGGAGACACAGCTGGGACAGGTGACCATAACTGACCTGAGCTTGTAACATCATGCTCAGTACAAAATCTGAGGGGAAGAAAGAAGAAGGGGGGAATGTTTGGAGTCACGGCATTTGTCTAGCCAAGTAAGTGCTACACGTAATGGGGTCCTGCTCTCCTGGAGTTGGCTGAACACCTGCCTGCCCATGAGGAGCAGTGAATTCATTCCTTGTTTTGCTTTGCTTGTGTGCATGGATTTTGTTTTCCTATTAAATTGTCCATTGTCAACCCAGGAGTTTTCCAGCTTTTACCCTTCCCATTCTCTCCCTGGTCTCTGCTGCAGAAGTGAGGGAGCAGCTGTCTGGGGCTTGGTTGCCCTCTGGAGTTAAACCATGACACCCTGCACTCCCCCTCAGATCCCAGCAGTCCCTTCAGCTCCACCATCCCCCACAGCTCCTCCAGTCCCCTCAGCGCCCACAATCCCCCTCTGACCCCACAAATCCCCTTAGCCCTTCTGCCTTCTCTCAGCCCCATCCCCCCACTGTCCCCTCCATGCTGCCAGCGCCATTGTCCCTTCAATGTGGCCATCCCCTCGGCTGCCCCCAGACCCCCCCAGCCTTACCATCTCTTTAGCAGCCCCCCAGTCTCTTCAGTGCCACTGTCCCCTGGAGTCCCGGTGCCACCGGCAGCTCCCACTGCTCCTGTGAGGGTGGGGCCAGCTGGGAGCCAAGGTGAAATATACTGCTGGGCTTGGCCCAGCAGAGAAAAAAAGAAGTGAAAGTGTGGCAGAGTAGGAAAAGGTTAAAAAAGGCATCATGTGCCTTTAAAAATATCAATATACCTGTCTAAATAGCCATTTACCTACCACTAAATAAAAATTTAAAACATATATATATAACTATACGCATACACAAAAATAACTACATACGCATAAAACTAAACCTATGTCCTTATAAAAATATAGCCATATACATAGAGCCCCAGCTGGCAGCTGCTGCACATTTTCATGTGCTCTGTCTTGATGCTTGGTTAGCAAAACACCCCTGCTTGGAAAGCACATCTGCAAGCAGCTGGGGATTGAGGAAGTAAAGAGAACACAGAGTAAAGATCAGTCCTTGTGCAGGTTTCACACAGAGCAATTGTACATCTATCAGGGACTATGAAATACGGCCTGAAAAGAAGATTCCCACCATGGAATTTGAGGTCTGTCCTTTAAAAACTAGGAATTCTTCTAATGTTTCCAAACTTTCAAGAGAACCCACAATCAAACCAATTGAAGCAAAGAGCTTCTGTTCTCAGAGATCTTTAATTACCTCTGCGTTCACTGCTGTGGAAACCAGCTGTCAAATGTTCATTATTCTAAACCCTTGGCAGGATCTGCAAAAATGTTCTGCTTGTTCCATATCCCTCATTTTATCCCTACACGGCCCCAGCACCTCAAAGCTGACAGAGCTATTGCCACAGCACAGCCGGTCTGTACCTGGGCAAGATAAATTTGGCCATAACGTAAAGTTTGGCTAATCTGGTTTGTTTTCGTAGGAAAGAAGTAGAACAAGTCCCTGGGTGAACAATAATAGAACAGATTTGAACTCAAATAGGAACCTTACTAAAATCATGTTCAGTATAGAGGGTAGACATATTATTGGTTAAAGAGTTGGTTGATGTTAAAACCCAGACCAATCAGCTGTCTAAACCCAGGAGACTCAAACCCCCTATGAAAAGGGTGGCTATAATAAATTTAGTGCTATTTGTTGAGGATGCTCAGTGAGTTTGTGTCATTTTTGTCTCCAACCAATGACCCTTAACAGAGTAAGCTGTTGCAAAGAGCCTACAGAAAAGTCACGGTGTGACACAGAGGAAAAACAATAGATTCCTTTCTTTAAAGTAACCTTGATCCACAGCAAAATGAGGATATTTCCAATATTAGGCTAGATCTTTCAGGTCAAAAAAGTGAACAAGTGCCCTCATAAAGTCACAGCACAGGCAGTGCTAATGGCATCCATGAGAACTTCGGTCTCTCAACAGAGATATTCCCATCTTAGGAAAAGAACTCCAGTCTTTGTTCTTTTTCCAGGCAGAAAAGAAACTTCAGTCCTTACTTACAGTTTGAACCTGATGAGCATTATGAACTGAATTATTAAATGGCATCATTATCTGCAACCAAGAAGCTGCCCTTTGAAATGAGCAATAGCTTTTCCAACCCTACCACCAGCACTCAAATGAGCAGCTGGGAGGGAAAGAGCTCCCTACAAGGTCTGCAGGCTGCATCAACTTCTGCTGTAGAAGGAATAGGAAGTGCTTTCTGTCTCCTCATAGGTCTCCCCAATGTGGGGACATTTAGGCCTTTCCTTTAGTTACCAGAGTTGTGAATTATGGATCCCTTGGTCTCCTGTGTTCTGCTGGTTTTCCTTGTGCAGCTCAGAATAGACACCAGCAGACTGGTAACAAACTCTGTCAGGGATTACAGAAAAAAACTTGGACTCCTACACCAGCATTATCAATTTGATGGACTTTTCCCTGCTGCTTCACTAGTGACCTCATTCTTCACTGTTGTCTCTACAGAACTGTCACCCTCCAGCAAACACATTGATAGATATCAGCTCAAAATTGTGCCAAGCAGGTTTCCAACACAACTTCCAGGATATCAGGTTTTATTTACTAATCTAATTTACACCCTTTTCCACAGAAGGGTAATTAGTGTAAGCTGATCTATAGAAGGATAGTCAGTAAGTACACTAGAAGGTTGTACAATTGTCACATTTTAACCGAAAGCACAAGGAAGCACTGGGACTACAAACAACTTAACTATTCTCATCTTCCCTTCCTGTAATTTAAGTCAGGCTCAGAGCAGCTGTCTCAGTAATCTCTAGAAAAAAATAGAATCTCTTCTTACCTGGGACCTTGAGTTTGAGGGAAATTTTTGTGCAGCAGGGTTTTACTGAGGAATCTTTCTCTGCATAGAATTCCTTCACAGGTTGAGATCCTGAAGATTCAAAGACCACAACAAAATTCTCCTTAAATTTAAAAAAAAAAAAAAAGAGATAGAAAACCAAAGATCACTCAATATTTTCTTGTATCACTTCGGGGACTAAATAAGAACTTCTGCTCCATCCCAAAAGGATACCAAAAAGATGGGAATACTGCCTGAAGGGTTTATGTAAAACCTAGACACTTTACACTGCACCTGAGACATACAATTTTGTACATAGGTGTCCTGGTTACAGAAAAAAAAGGGTGTGGAATTTCACACTGTTAAACACATCTGTGTTTAATTCCACACCATCTACATCATCACTGGAGGCAGGAAGACACCAGTCCCAGGAAGAGGAAGACACCAAAGCTGAAAGAACAAAGAGTGCAGTTTTTGCCTGGCTCTGGAGGAGAGGGTCCGGGACAGTTGCACTGCTGTGCTGCCACCGCTGCAGCCTCACAGGAGAGGGATGCCCTGCACTGGGACTACACTACCAGACTGGAGAGCCCCAGCAGGGCCCAAGCACTGCCAGGTGCCAGAGAGGTGGCACTTCAGCAGCACAATTCCTCATCGTAGCTTTCCATTGTTTTCACTCTATGGAGGAGGGAAAGTTAAACTGTGAAAGCTCTCTTTTTGACATGCTGCCTTTGTTGGAGACCACGTTGAGTGCTGCGTGGGGGGAAGTTTGGAGGTGAACACCCTTTTTTCAGATAAAACATCCTCTCTCTCTGGTGTTTTCTTTGTTATTAATATAGTTGTGGTTATTGCTGTGGGTTTCTTATCTTTTCTTCCCGTTAGAGCCACGATTAACGCACACAGCTTTCATGTTCGGACTCGATGTTTATTAATTCTTATCTATGATATCTATCTCACGAGTTGTGAGCTCTAACTAACAAGAAGAAAATGGATGCCTCTAACCCTTTCCAAGGTCTTGTTAAGCATAAACTATCCAATAATGAGATGTCACCTATATTATTTATACTTTTAACCCAATAACTGACCACCCAAGGTCCGCAATGCAGATCCTTTCACCCAATAAGAAAAAAACCACCCAAAACCATGAAGAAGAGGTGAAGAAGGACTTAGCCAACACCTTAAATCCTCCATATTGCTTTATATATATTACTATACACTAAAACCTTAAACCCCAAGTTTTCCACTCTGTGATATCACACAATTCTATTCAAACTACATACCCACAATCTCAGTGCTATCACTCAGAAGTCTGCTCCATGGTCTCAGTTCAAATGTAGCGCCTGCTTCAGGGTCAGTGCCCTTTAGCACAGAAAGCCTGAAATTCTCAGCCTCCAGGGTTTGAACAATTGTGATTTTTCAGTAAACTGTTATTCTAGTTTATAATATTTCCTAGGGTTCCTGTGTTATCAGAAGGAGTGAGGGAAAGAGAGCAGATTGAGTGGGTTTAATTTCCCAGCTGGGTTTTAAACCACCACAATTTCTTGCATCCAGTGTGGGGCTTAGGAAAAGACCAGAAACTCTGAGCCTCCAGAGGTAACTCTTTCTCGTTTTTTTGTCCCAAGATTCAGGTGGTTTGAGAGTCTTTTTGCCTCCTGCAAAGCCCTGAGCCGGATGCAAGAAAGAGACAGAGCCTTCAGGTTCTGACTTTCATGGTTGCATGCTTTGTTTATTGTTTCCTATCTTACAATTTTCTCAGTGCCCAACTAAGGTCTGTGCAGCTGCTCAGGCATCTGACGACTCCTCCCGGACTGGGATGTCTCTATCTTTTATACTAATTGTTACGTGTTCTTTATTTATCATTATTTGCCAATACCTATCACTTATACTAAACAGGTCATCTCTACTTTGATCCAATCTCCTTAAACTACTCTGTGCCACCGTCACTGCAGAAAATGGAGTGAGGGAAGAAGAAAGAAGAAGCAGGAGACAACGCCCCAAATCCTCCATCTTGCTCCCATTCACTTCCATACTAAAAACCCAAACCCACTGTTTTTCACCCTGTGATAAGCTAAACTACTATCTTTCACACTCTTGTGGCCTGCAATCCATCCCATAGTGCAGGAAGCCTCTCCCATGGACTGGGATCAAAGCCAGTGTCCCTCTGGGCTCTGTTCCAGGGTCCCAGACCCCCCTGTCCAGGTCTCTGACCCTCCAGGGCAACCAAAGGAATGCCCTGGACTCCAACAACTCTTCTCAAGTGTGAGGGAAAGATACTTTTGCAAGAAGACCTTGCAGTACAGCAAGACAAGTGGAACACACTGGAGCAAGGTATCTGGTAGCTGAGATTATCAGATGTGCTGGAGATGATCCTTTCATGTAACAAGCAATTCCCTAATAATTCCCACAGCATCACACTGCATCACTGGACGTACACAAAACACGTGGCAGAATTTTATATGTAATGCACTAGGAGTTACATGCCAGGTCATTGAGAATAGTGGCATGGAAGGAGGGAAAAGAAAAGGCAGGCATTTCGGTCAGCAGCTTCTGGACATATGAAGAAACTATCTCCACCCTTTTATGGGCCTTTGTTTCATCCATGGAAAGAATGACCAAGGAATTCCCGTATTTAGAAAAGGAAATTAGAGAGGGACAGCCAAAATTTACAGAGGAGATTAAAAGGAAATTTTCCTTGCCCTAGCAATACAGGCCAGAGTCTCTGCTATTAGGAGCAGGCACGCTCCTAATGTGGGATGGGGAGAAAATGTACACTCCATGAGGTAACCTGTGGTTTTACCTGTGTGAACATGGAGAAGACACAAGGAGGTGGGATGGAAAACTCACCTCTTCCCTAGCAGCAAGAGTATGTGAGTTGAGAGGAGGAACGACTACGAAGGTCTTGGAAGATAAATGCTGCTTCAGTTTTCTGTGGGCAAGCCCCAAGGCACAATAAAAGCAATGTTATGTCAAATTCTCTTGAAGGGATCCCCAGGTCATATTTCCAGGGAATGAGCAATGAGTTGTACCATGACCAGGATTAGAGAGGCCCAGCCTCTAGCCAGGTGGAGGAGACGGATGATCAGATCTATTGGACTATGTGGAACTGGTAGCGTGGCACATCAGAACCACAAGAATATGAGGCTTTAGTTGACAGCAGCACACAATGTAGCCCAACACCACTGCGATAAGTATAGGCAGAATCTTTCTCTGTTTCTGGGGTGAGAGAGGAATCATAACAGCTGACTGTACTGGAAGCTAAAGTGCACTTGACTGGGGATGAGTGACGAAACCACCTCATTGTGACGGCCCTGAGGCCCTGTGCCTTCTTGGCATAGATTATCTCAGAACTGGGTATTTTGAAGACCCAAAATGGCATCATTGGGCTTTTTGGAATAGCTGCTATGGAGACAGAAGAAACTAGACAGTTGAATACCTTGCCTAGCCTCTCAGTAGACCCTTCTGCTGTGGGACTGTGTCTTAGGTTGAAGAACAACAGGTACCGATGCTACCACAACAGTGCAATGTTGGCAATCAGCAAAGGCTCCATGATTCTATACCATCTCACATCATTTTCTGGGGATGGGGGAAAGGGATCTATTCCAAAGAGAAAGGAGTTCCTTTCAGTCAAGTATGCATGATGCTTGTTCCAAGGCAGAGAAAGAAGTTGGGGTGGTGTGATGAGCACTTTGCCTGTGAATCACTCTCTCTTTTATACACTTAAGTTATTAATATTTTTTTCTGTTACCATTAATTTCCTCTCATTCCATCTCATTGCTGTTTCCAGTAAATTGTTCTTATCTCAACAAGTGATCTTTATCTTTTGCGCCTTCAATTCTTCTCTCCAGCCACCCACAAAGGGACAGGAAGTGGGACAGGAAAGGAGCGAGTAGCAGTGTAGTTTAGAGTCTCGGTGGCAGCACTAAATTGGGGAATATCATTCCTAAGCCCCAACAGTTGTGTGCACTGGACATTGTGTCAGTTCTGCACCACCACAGGACATCATATGGATCTACGCAGGGTTGCTTGTTATTTGAATTCTTATAGATTACCTCCAGCACAGCTAATTCTCTCAGGCACCAGGTACCTTTTTCCATGGCATTCCACCTGCTTGGGTGTACTATTAGATCATCCTTGAGAGAATAACTTTTCCTCATGTTTGACAGGAGCCACCTCCAGAGGATGAATGTTTCTATCCTATTCCAAATCCCCTTGTCTCCTGTCCCAGGGGGGATCCCAGTTGCTTGGCTTCATTACCATCTGGCTTCGTATCATGGGCCGTAATATCGCAGCATTGGAGCATCCAGGTCATCAGGGGCCCACCTGGCTAGGGGCTGAAATCCATGTCCGTGACCCGCAGCTCACCCAAGGATAGGGACTGGGCGATTATCTCTGGCTCTGACTTTTGATCCTCTTGTGAGGGCCTGTTGGGGTTTAGGTTTGTTCCTTTTCGCCTTAAAGAATTTTTCCCCATAATTTGCTAAGAGACTAAGTGCTGGTGCTTAGATGGTGCTCGACCCACACAAAAGATGTCGGGAGGGGGAAGATCACACGAGTTCTGGGGGAGAGAAAAGGACAGGGCTGGGGGAGCTGGGGGTTCTGCTTGCTCTGGGCATCGGAGAGGACGGCCAGGCTGCTTTTTGCTGCAGGAGGGGTCCACTGTCAACAGAAAGTCTGGTCCTGGGAGATCTACCATCATCTGCTCACGTGCTTAGGAATTCTGAGCTCCTTTACCTGCCCTGCAGGACCTGGGCCAGCCCTGCCTGGGAGTCGCGGCTTCTTCAGCACTGCTCTTTGTGCTATGCTGTAGCACCATACCCCCCTGCCTGCTGGGACAACCACCTACCTGCCAGGACATCCCCGCTGCCTGCTGGGACATCCCACCCCTGCCTGCTGGGGACAACCTGCTGCTCCAGCCACCAGCCCCGGAGTTTCCACCATTCCAGCTTGGTGCTCTCAGAGTCCCAAGAGATCAGACTGTCCCGGGCTTTGTGAAACAAAGTCCCTCGAGGTTCCTGGTTCTGTTTATTATTAATTGTGATATATGTTTTAAAATAAGTTTGTGTTTCAAGTGTGTTATATGTTATAACGTAAAAACTGTGTTACAAGCTAGGGTTTCCAAAAACGGTGGAGACATTTCTGGCTGCTGAAACTAATTTGCAACTGTAAGGATTCCAGACAATTGCAGCCCAAAGTCCAAATTTACAACAGAAAAGGACTAGCTGGACAGGAGATGCCTCATCTGTCAAGGGAGAGTCCGCTGCTTTCTCCGGTGGTCAGTTTAAGATATAGATTTAGAAGAGGGAAGCCCAGAGAGGTCACCTATCAGCATCCCAATGCCGAGTTCTCAGAATGGAACGCAACTCAAGTCCTCGACTTTGCTGGGAAAGGCATTCAAAACCAAGCAGCAAGAGAAAGAAAATACATGAATATGCACAGCAGACACAAACTAACAATAGAATTGCCTCAAGGAAGAAAAACTGTATAAAAACTTCTCCCTGAACCTAGGAGATCATGAACGGGAGGGATTGGTTCATTTGTGGCCATCCCTGTGTTCACCCAGCTTCGATTGGAATTTTCTTTTATTGTGGCTGTCCCAAATTGTTTTTAAATGGCGAAATAAAATTACTTTATATTAAACTGGCTACGAATTCTCTATAACATTAATGCTGTAGTTGTTGTTTGTTTGCCTTGTTATACTTACTAGTAAAGAACTGTTATTCCTTTCCCCATACCTCTGCCTAAAAAGCCCCTTTAATTTCCTAAACTATAATAACTTGGAGGGAGGGGATTGGAATTCCCCATTCCTAGAGAGGCCCCGCCCCTCCCTAGCAGATACCTGTCCTTCAAACCAAGACAGGGCCCTACTTCCTTCTTGATCTGTCTCTAAGCAAAATGGTCTTGAATTTCTTCCTCTGTTCTAGGACTGCTACCAGCCTGAGTTGCTCTCCTGGTCCAGCTGCAGTTTGGCCACAGTGCCTGTTGGTCTGCTTGCCTCTTCCCCCTGAGAGTGCTGTCTAGTATTGAACTTTGGTAAACAGTAGCCAGGACCCAACACATTGGAATAAGTTGCTCGTCTCCAGAGTTGCCACAGTATTCTTCTTGCAAATATTCTGTCACTTTATCAGGGTCCTGTAGTTTCTCAGAGGTGAACTTCCAAGCCATTGGAGGAGAAAAGTCCTTCAAAATACTGTCCCATTTTCTCCCACATCCATGCCACTCATGACTATCCACCCTCACAGCAGATATCTGAAAGGCCTTCCTAAAAATCTCTTCCATAACTCTAAACATGATGTGGACTGCCCTGGGGAGACCTGGCAAATTCAGCAACAAGAACATGCTTAACATCCAAAGGGAATTCAAAATTCTTAAAAGCTGTTGTAACAGGCCTGAAAAGAGGAAAAGAAGGTGAAAAGCTTGGGAAAATCATCCTGCCCTGATCCCCCCACAGACTGAATACTATTATTAATGAATCCCCAGAACTAGCACCCAAGGCCAGGGCAGGAAAGCAACATGGAATACACTGACCCCTATTGCCCTTGATGTTATCATGTCATAAACTGGTGTCACAGAGTAAGTAACAGAGCAATCCTGAGCCCTCTCCATACTCTGAAAAAGATCATTGGGAGGAAATACATGCAGGGTCAGGTACCACACGCACATGAACAGACCAAGCAATGTTGTGAGCAGTGGCTCTCTACCTAAGACAACAAATGCTTAGATAAATATGGTTTCTTACCCGCTCTGGGCAGATCCATTATTATCTCAATCTTTCATGCCTCCCATTCAGTACCAAGGAACGCTGTCTTGGTTAAGGATTTGTACTCTACAATTTAATGCTCCCTTCTGACGCTCTCCAAACCATGCTTCCTGGAAAGCACGGAAACAGCAAAATGACTCTTCAAAACAGAGTCTAATTTGATGTAATCCTATTAAAAGAGAAAGGTGTATGTGGAAAGATTATTTTATCCATAGGTAACTGTTGTGTCCACATCCCAAATGTTTCAGTGCCACTGCCTGAAGCAATGAACAAAGGAAGAAGTCAGCTAGAGACAATAGGAAGATTGCTGCTGCAATGGTAACTAACTGCCTAGGAGCAGTTCTCAGTGTGCTTGGGTTTTCTTGTCAGCTGGCTAACTAGACTCTTTCAGACTTTGATAATACTTGTGATTATTTTAATTTGGATCATTATCTACTGCATTGAGCACCCCAATAAAATCAATTCCCATTTTTTTTTCCCAAAACCCTCTTAAGCTCTACCTGTTACATCAATGTGCCCAGAAAACAGACATATACAATTAACACTCCTCATCTGCCTCCTTTTCATGTTAGATGTCCCCATACAATCCTAAGATGGTACCCCCATCCCAGTTTATTGCTACTGTTAATTGTTCCTATGATGTTGGTTATTACTGCATTCTTGTTCTTATTGTTGACCAATTGTACATTGCTAATGGTACTTGAACAATGATGATCTATAGTAGGCATTGCAACTCAGTAACGTTGCATCTGCTTTTAGCTTTTGGAAGCACCACCACTCCAAAGACACTGATCAGATCGTGACTGTGGTTCTGGGGTAGCGTGTGGCAAAGGCACCCACTATCCACACTCTTGGCACTGCCACCAGTGTTGATGCCTTGCTGAGATAAAGGTCTTCTGGATTGTGCTTGTACTGCCCTTTTATTGTGTACGAACTTTGATGTGGTGTGCTTTGTGGCTCTCTCTCTTTGGACTGTAGGACAAGAGATCTGAGAGGCTGCAGTCTGACCCAGTGGGACAAACATGAGAACCCTGGAGGATGAAGACATAGCGGCTTGAGAAAGGATCAGACAGAGAATCTAGGTAAAGAACATTGGTGGAGACATCCTCAAAGCAACATATGCCCATGGTTCTGACTTCTTCTGTATGAACATGATCGCTCCATCAATAAATATATGTTCATGACAACCACTCCCTGTGCTATGGGCGCTGACAATTGGATGACACATGCCATGGACCCCTCTGTGACTCACTGTGATACAGGCACTGCCAACTGAATGTCGTGTCATAGGGCCCTTTGTGACCCAGCACATGGGCGCTTTGTGACCTGTTTCTGCTGCCAAAGCATCCACCCACACAACCCCAGAAGACACAACAGGACAGGAAGGAACAGAGCAGGGCTACGAGGAGGCCCTGCATAGCTACCTCTTGCGGACGCATATGTTTTCCACTCTTCCAGGACATCTCCCAACCCTGTGGCTAAAGCCCTCAAAGCCCAAGCTCCTGCAGTATCAAAGGGAGATTTCTTACCCAGTGGAGAGAAACCCAAGCATGCCCAGATTGACCTTGGTGAAGGGTTCAGAAGAGAAGGAGGAGGACGAGGAGGGTGATGAAAGCCCTGGTGATGAAACCTCCAGGAAAGGAAGAAGGAGGAGGAGGAGAGTGATGAAAAC
The DNA here is from genome assembly GCF_015227805.2 of Hirundo rustica. Taxonomy (NCBI): domain Eukaryota; kingdom Metazoa; phylum Chordata; class Aves; order Passeriformes; family Hirundinidae; genus Hirundo; species Hirundo rustica. Next base: position 66,245,824 of record NC_053488.1, read on the forward strand.
TCCAGCACAGCAGCCTGAAGTGGAAGACTTGCTGCTGCAGGCAGGTAAGTGGCTGAGCTGGGCCATCCCATCCACTGTGGACATCCCCAGGGAGGAAGGGGAAATGGGAATGGGGCTGATTCCCTCAGTAGCCCTTCTCCATCCACTGGGCACCCTCAGCCCCAGGCTGCAGCCAGAGAGATAGGGATTGGTGTCTCCAAAAGCCATTATCGGAGAGCTGGCCCTTGCTGTGAAGTGCAGGGTTTGGCGGTGTTCTCCAGCCTCTCCTGCAGTCCCTCAGTTCTGACTGTCCTTGCTTTTTGCCAAATCCAGCTGAGAAACTGCCAGAACAGAAGGAGCACACCCATTGCGGCAACCACAGAAATGCACAAGTACTTGCAGACTTCCCTCCTGGGCTGGACCTGCTGCTGGAGCTCAGCCACACAATGCTGCAGAGCACTAAATGTGAAAACCCTCTTTTTCATGCCCTAAGATACATCAGGACTTTCATAAGACTTTCATAAGTGTTGGAGTCCAGGGCATTCCTTTGGCTGCCCTGGAGGGTCAGAGACCCGGACAGGGGGGTCTGGGACCCTGGAACAGAGCCCAGAGGGACACTGGCTTTGATCCCAGTCCATGGGAAAGGCTTCCTGTGCTGCGGGAAGGATTGCAGGCCACAAGAATGTGAAAGATAGTAGTTTAGCTTATCACAGGGTGAAAAAACAGTAGGTTTGGGTTTTTAGTATGGAAGTGAATGGGAGCAAGATGGAGGATTTGGGGCGTTGTCTCCTGCTTCTTCTTTCTTCTTCCCTCACTCCATTTTCTGCAGTGACGGTGGCACAAAGTAGTTTCAAGAGATTGGGTCAAAATAGGGATGACCTTTTTAGTATAAGTGATAGGTATTGGCAAATAATGATAAATAAAGAATACGTAGCAATTAGTATAAAAGATCGCAACAGCCCAGTCTGGGAGGAGTCGCCAGACGCCGGAGCAGCTGCATAGACCTTTGTTGGGCACTGAGAAAATTGTAAGATAAGAAACAGTAAACAAAGCGCGCAACCTCGAAAAATCAGAACCTGAAGACTCTGTCTCTTTCTTGTGTTTGGCTCAGAGCTTTGCAGAAGGCAAAAAGACTCTAAAACCACCTGAATCTCGGAACAAAAAACCGAGAGCTGGTGTCCCTGGGTGGGCCCCAGAAAGGGGCACCGAAAGGGTCACAGTGAACCTTCTGCAGTGAACATCGCAAGCTCTCAGAAGATAACAAGCCAGACGGTCAGTTCCGCGGAAGATAAGAAGAACATTTCTGGCCGGAGCAGCCCATCTCAAATTCGTCCCAGACCGATAGATCTCCAAGGGCCCTGGAATCCGTCACCCCTAAACCTGCTGGTCAGCGATCATGAGATTTCTGAGGCGAATTCGACAACAGCTGCACCCAAGCCTTTGTGCTTTGGTAAGAACAGTTGGATCTAGATCATGGGGGGAACCACTTCCCAGGAACAAATCTCTATTTTAGCAGCCCTAAGGGGGGGATGATCTCAACACACGGTGTGGCTCTCAAGGAAAAAGAGCTTCAAGCGTTGATGCTTTGGGTCCGTTGTAATTACCCTCTTTTGTGAGTCCTATTTGAGCCAGGGCTTTGGCAGGAAGCAAATAGGGAGTTGTATGATAGAGCCACAAAGGACAAAATAGCTGCTAAGCTGTTGTCCGCAGGTAAAATTATGTTAGAAGCTGTATCGGAGAATACCAATGCAAGTCCCAGGATTGGGCAGCTGCCAAGCGGCAGGGGGGAGGACAGTAGCGCTTCATCTGTCGGCCAGTCAAAGGGAGGGGACAGACAGCTACTTTCCCCGGGTTTAGTACCTCCTCCGGGAGATGGAGGAGGGGGAGATCCCTCAGCTCTCCCAGGGTTCGCCACAAAAAAGTTCGTCAAAAGCCCCAAAAGCCGATCAAATGCCAGTCCCAGGAAAGGAAGGGGCGGGGAGACAGGTCCGACAGAGAGTCCACCTCGGAGCCCCTTCACCCCCCCACAGTCACCACGCAGCAACAGCCCACCGCTCCTTTCCCTTTCCGCACAGGAACAGGGGACACGGGGGGAGGGGGAAGCGGGGGGAGTGCCAGGAGAACAACAGGTCCCGACCGAGTCGGTAGCGGAGGGCGGGACTGCGGCGCATGCACGCGGGGGCGATCCTAACCTATCTCGCCGGGGTGCGGAACGCGGCGGAGCGCGGTCGGGGAGTGCGTCGGGTCGGGAGGGGGCGGATTGCAAGGGAGAACAGTTTGCGGCCGAGCGGCGCGAGTTCGCGAGCGGCGGGACTGAGGCAGTGGGGGAGGCGGGATCCGTACCGGCAGTTCGGCGCACGCCGATGACGCAAGCTACAGGCAGCAGCACAGTTCAAGATACATCCGTGTTGCGGGGCGCAGGGGGGAAGCCGAAAACGGAAACGCCGAGCAGGGTACTACAAACCCCAGAAACATCAGCGGCGAGTCCAGGCGCAGGCGTGGCAGGGGAGGGACGAGGCCTGAAACGCGATCCTGCTCTGGGCCGGGCAAATTCTGATGATGAGGGAGAAAAGGCGGCTTCTGGGTGTGAGCGGGGAGGGGACGCTTTGCCAGGTGCCGCCAGGCCGGGACAGGCAGGGGCGGAGCAGGCAGGGACGGGGTGTGGCCAAGGCAGAATGTGTCTCCACGGTGCCACCCCCACACGGCAAATGTCACGGAGCCCGACTCCGCCCACCAGCAGCTCGCTGGTTGCGGTACCACCTACACGTGGCAATACAAACTCAGCTGCTGCGTTTCTGCAGACGGGCGCACGTCCAAAATCACATCAGGTTTTACAAATGTACCCAGAAATTGAAAGCCTTTTGAGAACTCGACATACTCCATCAGGGGCAATGGAAGAAATATCAGATCCATATAGTACCGTGAGCCAGCAGAGGCCAGCTGTCGCCGTGTCATCGTCACCTAGGGGCGGAACTGTGAAACCACAACAACCACAACAAGCGTCAGGCACACCAAGTGGAGCACCTTCCAGCAGCGAGACAACTACGTTGCACCGCTTTTTTCCAGTTTCATACAAAAAATCAACCTCTTCAGAATAGCAATTCAAACAAAAGCGGAGAGAACCTTTGTCGACGGTGAGGGACGATGAAGCTGCACAAGAAGAACAAGACATGTCAATCACTGATGACGACATCATCCGCATCACTGCTTCAGAGGGCATTCTTATCTGGACAGCAAAAGATTTGATTTTTCACGTCAAGCATCATAATTTTTGTTATCTAAGGACTTTATGAAGCCGTTTTTCCGGCAGTTCAGTGAAGCAGCTTCAGAATTCCAACAAGACCCAATGTCTCCTTTCTCTCCACTTTTTCTTCCGAGGAAAGGTGTTGCAGAGAAATCGGGTGATGCCCAGCAATCCCTACTTCCTGTTCCTCAAGAAGAGGAAAAGGAAATGAAACAGGATGATGTAAAGCCTCAAGAACAGGTAGATCCTGGAAAGGATAAAGCAGCAGTGAAGCTGCAAACACAGCAATCAGTTCCGGTGTCAGACAAGACACAGGTTCCTGGTGCACGGGAATTTCGTGCAACAGATTGGACTGAAATAAGAAAGCATGCGTTGAAAGGGGAGACGCTTCAGATGGGCTCAAGAAGTGTGGCAGTGCCAGTGACTTACGATGCACAGGATGCAAACCCAAGATGGGAGTGATTGGATCATGAAGTCGTCAAAGATCTGATGAAAGCCATTCGTGATAATGAAATGAGGCCTCCATACTTCAAACAACTTTTAAAAGGGACATTTAATATATATGATTTAACACCATTTGACCTCAAATCCCTTGCTTCAATGATCCTCACCGACTTGCAGTTCATCATCTGGGAAGCAAAATGGAGAAGAATTCTTAATGAGCTCAGGGACAAATATCAGGGAGGAGCAAATGCAGGCTTCACCATTGCACAATTGGCTGGTGATCCACCACTTGACAATCCAGCTCGTCAAGCCAGACTTTTTCCTCGGAAAGTGTTGGCAGACATCAAGAATGCAGCCAGAAAGGCAATGGTGCAAATTCCACTCACAGGAGTTACAGAAAGTAGTTACACAGACATAAAGCAAGGTCCTTTAGAATCTTTCACCTCATTCATCGATCGTCTCACGCAAGCAGTGGACAGGCAGGTCAGTGATGAGGGGGTGAAACCACATTTGATTCGGTGTCTTGCATTTGCGAATGCCAATCCAGAATGCAAACGTGTCATCAGTGTGATGCCTGGCCAATCCTCTCTGGCAGAAATGATAGAGGCATGCAGCAAGGTGGGAACACCACAGCATGTCGCAACTGTTTTGGGAGATCAAGTGGAAAAGGCCGTCAAAGATGCATTCGCAAAATTTCACCAAGGACAATGCTACAAGTGTGGCAAACAAGGGCACTTCAAGAAAGGACTGTTCAAAACTTGCAGAGATCGCAAGCTCACTGGATGCTTGTCCAAGGTGCGGTATTCATGCTTGCTGTGCATGAGAACATTGTTGTAACACAGAAAACGTAAGTACTTTGTTTTTAATGTCAGGGTACAAGCATCTCTTCTAGGATTTTTAGTAGAAGGTAATGCACATGCAGACAAATTGACTATGCCAATTTCAAGGACTTTACCGAACATTTTTGAACAGGCAAAATTGAGTCATGCATTCTTACATAAGAATTCTCAAGCACTAATGGAAACTTTTCACATTTCCAAAAGTCAGGCAAAGGAAATCGTTAGTGCTTGCCCAGATTGTCAGCTTGTACAGCCTCCTGCTTCCATGGGAGCAGTCAATCCAAGAGGATTGCACAGTTTGCAGTTATGGCAAACTGATGTCACAAAATATCCATCCTTTGGGAAACTCAAAAATGTTCATGCTTCAGTTGACACATTTTCAGGTGCAGTCTTCACATCATTGCACACAGGTGAGACAGCACAACATGCTTGTCGACATTTCTTGCAGGCATTTGCATCTTTGGGCGTGCACAAGAAATCAAAACAGATAACGGACCAACATATATAGGGAAAGTGCTTGACAAATTCCTGAAGAGGTAGTGTGTCCATCATACCTTTGGTATCCCACACTCTCCAACAGGTCAAGCAATCATTGAAAGGACACATCACACATTGAAATCCCTTTTGGAGAGAAAAAAAAGAGGAGAAGCAGACGCAACACTGTACATGCGCTTGAATAAAGCCTTGTATGTGTTGAATTTTCTAAATGGCTCTTTTGCAGAGCCAACTCCACCAATTGTCAGACACTTTTCAAACAGCACAAGGGCAAAGCTGAAGGAAAATCTTTTGGTTTTGGTCAGAAACCCAGAAACAAGACAGATTGAAGGGCCATTCAAATTAATAACTTGGGGCAAGGGATATGCTTGTGTCTCCACAGCGGTCAGACCAAAGTGGGTGGTGGCAAGGCATGTGAAACCGTACCAAGTCCAGATGCAAGCAGACATGCACCCCAAGAGGACCGGAGGAAGAGAAGTGGGCACCCAGACATGAGCCAGTGTCAAGACAGCAGACATCCCTTCGTTCTACGTGCAAGAGAGACTCTGGGAATTGAGTTTTCTTTGGGGTTTGGGTTTTCTTTGGAACTTGGGTGTTGTTGCATTTTTAGGGATTCCCATGGGAAAAAGGCCATTGAACATGAAAGAACTATAGTTGTGCCTCATTCTCTCCTTGGTTGCTTTGAGCAATGCAGCAGTTTTGCCTGTGGCCCAGCAAAAAGAGAATGTTTGGGAAACTCTAGCCAATGCATCAGGTTTGGATACCATCTGCTTGACACACTCAAGGCCAGGGAAACCCTTCTCAACATGTTTAGTGGAGTTGCCAGTGAGCGAATGGCCAATTCCAGAGAACATCCCTCCAGCGATTTCAAAGTCCATTGTAAATCCAGTGGACAGATGGGATGTTTGGATGAAGTTCCTTCCTGTGGCTCCTTTTGAACCTGAGGAGCTGGAAATTCTTGGATCGGTCCAAATGCAATTTTGTGTGAAATTCGGCCTTTCTGGAGTGGCACGAAACAAAATAATAGACATCACTCCAAACCTCAATTTTTACAGAAATTTATCATCTTGGTGTAATTACACTAAGATGCTGGACGAGCCATCCAACCATGTTCCATCGCAATTGCCGAGAGGAACCTTTTTCATCTGTGGGGACAGAATTTGGCCTGCAATCCCCGCAAATGTCAAAGGTGGTCCATGCAGCATTGGAATGCTTTCATTGCTAACATCCAACATGACATTGCTAAGAGAACAAAAATATAGAGGGAAAAGATCTATCAAAATGTATGATCCGAATTGTGATGACAGTGTTCATACATGGAACTAAGCTTAGAGAATTGCGGTTGCACTTTTTTCACTACAGGCAGCATCAGAAGTAGCCTTGACAAAATTGGATTGGGTGGGTTGTTGGCTGAGCAAACATGCCCGAGCCACCTCTCTTGCACTGAGTGACATGTTATTGGATGTTGACAGTGTAAGACGAGCAAGTCTCCAAAACAGAGCAGCAGTAGATTATCTGTTGCTGACACATGGGCATTGGTGTGGGAATTTGAGGGAATGTGCTGCATGAATTTGTCAGATCATTCCAAATCCATTCATGAGAACATCAAGCAATTGCAGGAGAGTGTGAACAAACTTGGAGAGATAACTGGGTCATAGATGGATGGTGCATTCAATTTGTTTGACCTTTCACCATTGTGGAAGGGAATTTTAAAAATATTTGTATATATTTTAGTGGGGTTTGTAATTCTTCTCATGATCTTGCCATGTTTGCTTCGATGCATACGGCAGGACATGGACAGGGTTGCCAAAGAAGTGGTTTTGGTTCAAACAGGAGGGAGAGATGTTGGAGTCCAGGGCATTCCTTTGGCTGCCCTGGAGGGTCTGGGACCCTGGAACAGAGCCCAGTGGGACATTGGCTTTGATCCCAGTCCATGGGAAAGGCTTCCTGCACTGCAGGAAGGATTGCAGGCCACAAGAGTGTGAAAGATAGTAGTTCAGCTTATCACAGGGTGAAAAAACAGTAGGTTTGGGTTTTTAGTATGGAAGTGAATGGGAGCAAGATAGAGGATTTGGGGTGTTGTCTCCTGCTTCTTCTTTCTTCTTCCCTCACTCCATTTTCTGCAGTGACAGTGGCACAAAGTAGTTTCAAGAGATTGGGTCAAAATAGGGATGACCTTTTTAGTATAAGTGATAGGTATTGGCAAATAATGATAAATAAAGAATACGTAGCAATTAGTATAAAAGATCGCAACAGCCCAGTCTGGGAGGAGTCACCAGATGCCTGAGCAGCTGCACAGGTCTTAGTTGGGCAATGAGAAAATTGTAAGATAAGAAACAATAAACAAAGCGTGCAACCTTGAAAAATCAGAACCTGAAGACTCCGTCTCTTTCTTGCGTTTGGCTCAGGGCTTTACAGTAGGCAAAAACACTCTAAACCCACCTGAACTGAAGGATAAAAAACTGAGACCACTGCTCTTTGGGGCTTTAAGTTCAGCATCCTGAATTGTCGTTTCTGTCTCTCGGCAAATACTGCTCCATCTTCTTGGTAGTTCCTTATCCCCTTGTGGTGCTGTGCTCAGGAACTGCACTTGGAGGAAGGATGCTACAAGGCATCCAAAAGCCCTAAAACCCCTTTATAACCTGGGGTGTATCCATAGGGTAGCAGAGGAAGAGTCTTCATTTTTAAACCCACTACTTAATTACAAGTCTAAGCCGTATTCAAGAATGTTCCTCAGAGAGGCAAAATCCAAACTGAGGAAGTTAGGATGTACTAGGATTGAAACTTTGAGTCCCTTGGAATTCTTTTTTGGACAGCATTTTGTGCGTAGTGTATGTGTGTATTTCCTTTGGCGCACAAACCAGAATGGCAGCAGTTGCTGAAGCGCTGGTCAAAGCCCCTCGAAATGCTAACGTACTTTCTGCAGTTTCAATTTATTTTCACAGCAGCAAAATTGCTTTTGGCTTGCAAAACGTGTGTACGTGATAATAGCAGTGATAAACACAGCCTATCGGAGTAGTCTGTGGGTGCAGAGAGTGTTGTTAGCACTTTGTGGTAGATGGCCTAGAGTCCCTTTTTACCGAGGTGACAAGGCATCCAGGCCCAGGAGCACACGGAGAAAGAGGCTCTTGTAATGTCTGCTCCTAACGGCTTTCAACGTCATTGTAGGTGGCCGTAAAGCAACTTGATCTCCAGCAGCAGGGCTGCGAGGAAGTGTTGAAAGAAGTCACGGTCACGAGAAAATATAAGAACGCCAATATTGTCACCTACCTAGAGAGGTAAGTAGTTCTGAGGTTTTTCTGGGAATGTTTGTTTGCATAGTTGCAATGCCAAAGTTTAAAAGCTCTTTCCTCGCTGGCAGAGAGTTGATCTTTCTATTGACATCAATCCACTCCTGTACGAGGCATGGGAGAAGGTTGCATTTTGTGCCCATGAATGGCTCCTGGCATAAAGAGCTTGGAGACTGTTCTCAGAAACCTGTCCCTCTTACTAAGCCAGCGGCCTGTATGTTGACTCGCTGCATGTTCCTTTGCTGTTGTGGGGCATGGTTTTTTCCAAGTGTTGGAGCAGAAGTGCTGGGAAAGCATCACAGCGACGGTTTCCCTTGCGCTCTTCCAACTATTTTCCGTTGCCTTGTGTGCCAAAAGACTAGGCTAGGAGGCACATAATTTGCCCGGTTTGACATTGATTTTGCTGTTTGTGACTGTCCTTCATGCAAGGTTTTCCGAAGGGTGTGCGCAGTGCGGCGCACCCATCTGCCCCAGGTAAAAGCTCTGAAAACTGTGTCTCCTTGTTGCTGGAGTTAATGGTGCAATTTGTGTATGAAGATGATGAAGCAGCTGCTGGGATGTGTCTGCTTCCAGACTTACCTTTGCCCTCACAGCACTGCCTTTTTCCCCCGCTTGCCAGCTAAGCCGTCTCCTTTTTTGCGGATGTGCCTTCCCCATTTAGACGGCACAGGTTGCAAGTCCTGGATAGCGTAGGTGGAAGTGTGTCTTCATTTTATTCTGTCTCCATTTGCCAGTGACCTGGAAACAAAACTCGGCTGTAGGCTTTTCTTCCGAAGGGCAATTTAGCTGTGCACCTTCAGCTCCACGCTGTTGTTTCCCTCTTCCAGCTACCTTGTCAATGAGGCTGTCCTGCTGGTGTTGGAGTACATGGATGGAGGCTCTGTAGCTGAGGTGGTCAGCAAGAAAAGGATGCGTGTAGGACACATAGCAACAGTCTGTCGGGAGGTAAGGGATCCTGCTTGTGCTTGGGATGGCTCGGACAGGCTTGTCCTTTGAAAGTCCTGCTAAGTGAGTGATTCCATGTTCAGACCTTTCTTTCTGTGTTGCTCTTCTGCTTCACAGAAGAAAGAACATCTGCCCTGAACTGCCTGCCGGTATCCATGCCCTTACTGTAGTCTGTTTACTCTTGTCTACCGTTGTTGAATACTCTGTCTCTTTCTCATTTTTTATTTTCTGTTCTGCGCTTTGCCTCTCCAAGCCTTTGCCTGGAACCTTTCTGCATTGCCTTCTTTGCCTGGAAGTGCAAAGGTGCTGATGTCCGAGTTTTAAATCAACGGCAAAGCCAAAGAGAGACTCATGTCTCACAGGTCTCAGCTTCAAGGGATGGCATGGCAGCCACCATGGTGCTGGCTGCTGAAAACTGACAAATGAGCGTCTTCCAGGTGTGGTGTCGAGGCAGCCATAGAACCCTTGCCCTCCAGTCTCCCGCCCGACAGTGATCCCCTTGGTACCCAAGCCAGGGACTCTTCCTCTTCTGGAAAATGCCTGTACTTCCTCAGGGCGGGGAGAGCACATCCGCTGCAGCAGCGGTCATCCTGACTGGCTTTGCAGGGGACAGTCTCCTGCAATGAGTGCTGCTTCCCCCTCAGAAGCAAATGTGCCTTCCCTTGGATGGGTCCTGCTCTCCCAGGGCTACAGCAGCAAGCTCTTCCTCTTGCCAGCACTCACTGTTCCTGGGAGATCTGTGAATCTTTGTGAGCAGTTTCCTCTTGCGTGCGATGAAATCAGATCAGGCTAACTTCTGGCCTCCTGTTTCTTTTGTCTCCCACAGTGCCTGCAAGGCCTGGCTTTCCTTCATGCCAACCGGGTGATCCACAGAGACATCAAAGGCGACAACATCCTTCTGAGCCGGGCTGGCGCCGTCAAGCTGGGTGGGTGTTCTTGGTCAGGCGCAGTGCTCCGGGAAGGCAGGGTGGGGCTGCTTTTGGGTGGCTGCCAGGTGCCCAGCAGTGGTGCTGCTGAGAGTGCACGGAGCGCTCCTGCAAGCTCAGGGTGCAGCAGTAAGGTGCTGAGAGGTCTAGCGTGGAAACAGGTTTGTGTGTGTTCCTTCCAAAGGGAGAGAGTTACAGCGTAAACCTTCAGGAGAATGAGGAAAAAGCCATGGTGGGGAATCCTGGCGGGTTGGTTAAATGTGCAGCCCAGAGGAAAGAGAGCACAGCTGCATTTCCAGCTAGATTCAGTGCTGCATTCTGAGACTTAAGAGTAAGGAACCCTTTTCCTTGGTTTCCTACATGAAGCAGTGTTTGTTTTCTTCCTCAGCTGATTTTGGCCTCTGTGCTTGGCTCAGCCCTGAGCAGAGCAAACGGAGGTCGATGGTCGGGACCCTGCGGTGGATGGCATCCGAGGTTCTGAGAGGACAGCCCTATGGCCCCAAAGGGGACACCTGGTCCCTTGGCATCATGGGAATAGAGATGGCCAAAGGAGAGGCTCCTTACTTTCGGCAAACCAGTGCCTGGGTAAGGTGCCGATACGCTCAGATGCCGGTGTCCTTCTGCTCCGTTTCCGTTACACAAATTCCCATTCCCAGAGCTTTGGCGGGTTCCTCCAAGGCCCACTTCTAAACGTGTCCCTGGGGCTCACATAAGCTGTCAAGGCAAGACCTCTTGCAGGCTGGAATAGCCGGGGCTGTACTGGAGCCTTTTTTTCTTTTGGGAGAGCAGGCTCATCTCTAACCGTCCGCTAGGCAAGAAATTGCCGCTGCAGACTGGAGCTTAAAAGATGGGGTCTTGGTGAGCACTTAAGGACACGGAAGAATCGGGAAGGCTCTCATGTTTCCTTTTTCTTCAGGCGAAGTATCTGATAGGCACGCAAGGAGCACCGGATGTGCGCACGCTCGGGCTACGCTCTGGCTTGCGTGACTTTCTGCGCTGCTGCCTGCAGATGGATGTGGACAGGCGAGGCTCTGCCGAGGAACTTCTGCAGGTACAAGGCAAAGCGGCTGCAGGCCCAACAGCTCTTGCCTGTCAGGGTTTGCTCCTGGGCCAAACTCCAGGGTGTGAGATGGGCCCCCCTGTAGTAATGTGCGCTCTGGGTGCTGCTCAAATGACAACCAAGTAGGATCTGAGACTGGCTGAGGTTAGAAGGGGCCGGTGGAGGTCATCTAGTCCAAAACCCCTGCCACTGGCAAGGACATCTTCAAGTAGATCAGGCTGCTCAGAGCCCCATCCAAGCTGACCTTGAGTGTTGCCAGGAGTGGGGCACCTCCCAGGGCTCTGGGCAGCCTGTGCCCCTGTTTCAGCACTCCCCTGGTAAACAGTTTCTGCCTTAGAGCAAATCGGAATCGACTCTCTTTTGGCTTAAAACCATTCCCCTTTGTCCTCTTGCAACTGGCCCTGCTCATAGATGTGTCCCCACATCTAAGCCCCTTCAAGTATTGAAAGGTCTCCTTGAGGCCTGCCCTTCTCCAGGCTAAACAAGCCCAACTGTCACAGCCAGTCGTCAGGGGAGAGTTCCCACCTTCTGGTCATTTCTGAGGCTCTCTTTTGCTCTTGGGTGGTGTATTCACCTGGTTGACGTGGTAGCAAAGGAACGGTATTGGAGTATAAAGGAAAAGTGTTGCAGTACCAGGGACAGAGGCCTGCAGTGGGCCTTGAAGAGCACAGTGAAAGCAGCCCCTGCCAAGCGGTTCTCAATTGGTCTGTGGGAAGGCAGGGGCTGTGGGGAGCTGACTGTGGAGCCTCAGAGGGGACCCAGCTTGTCCCTCCTGCCCCACTCTTAGAGGTTTCTGCCAGCCAACCAGGGACAGCTGAGCAGCATTTGTGCCAGCCCCACGTGCTGCCTGGCCCGGTCAAGCAGATGAAGTAGATGAGAACCGCTGCGGCTTTGCTGCCAGCTTTTGCGGCAGACAGGGAGCTGGTGACCGCGCCACTTCCTTGGCTGTCCCTGCTGTGAAGGAAGATGCCAGCCAGCACAGGAGGGGAAGGGCATGCCAAGGTAGACACTGCCCTCCTGCGAGCCAGAGCTGAGTCCATCTGCGCTCTGCCGTTTGCCGTCAATGCTCCTGGCTTGCTGCTGGAAACATGCATGTCCAGCGGTCCTGAGAACAGCACGTGGGATCGATATTTTCCAGAGCTCTCGGCAGTCTCTTGAGGATTGGCTTATGCCCCATATCTCTTTTGGACACTCAAAGAGCCCTTGTCTGTAGAAAAGAGGAGCTTGAATAAGTCTGTTGAGTTTCCTGAAAGGAACAAACCCTTTGGACAGCAGGCAGCAATCCCACAGTGCTGTCACGACAAAAAGCCCAGCAAGTGACGACACCACGAGGAATAGACTAGTGCAGTTGTGGCCCATGTTTGCCTGCGATAGCAGCGTCCTGGGCATGAAGGCAGACGTGCTGATGGCGCCCTCAGTCCCACGTCTGTGTGTTTCTGGGACCCCGCTAGGAACTCAGTTTGGAAAAGAATGGTTCCTTTTTCCTTTGTCTCTTTTAATTTGGAGTCTTTTGTTTCTTTTGCCCTTTGAGCAGCATCGATTTCTCAAATTAGCAGAGCCTCTCCTCAGCCTCTTCTGACAGTGTGATTGCTGCCATCGCTGCAGCAAAGTAATGCAGGCAGCAGAGGGGATGGCAAGGACCACAAAGGAGCACTTTGAGAAAAGAGCCTCTGAGAACAGGCAGAAATCCTGAGGAGAGAGGGGCCGAGAAACAGGTAACCATCAGAGCAGGACAGGAAGGTGACCTCTCCTTTTCTCCCACCTGCTGATCCTCCTTCTAAATCACTGCCTAGGACTGCATGACTGGAGGGTGCAAAGTCACTACTGCTGTGCCCTTTTCAGGTGGGGGGTTTTGCAGGGCAGGAAGCTCCTGCTGTTGGCTGGGACTTCATCTGGAAGTGTCTTCCTGCCCTCCCCAGGAAAGCGAGCTGGAAGGGCAGTGTTTGGCGGCACAGCAGCTGCTAGGCTGGCCAAATTGATCACAACGGTTGGCTTCCTAGATTCCCTTTAGACCTCTGACTTGTCACCAGTCATTGAAGACAAAATCCTCCCAAGCGATTGATTGGCTAGGGGGCTGGTTTCATGCTGGTGTTGTTTTTATGACTGGTATTACTTCTGCTATTCCTTCTACAGATCGCATGGGCCCGCGCCTTGTAAATCTCCACTCTAGGTGCTTTTCAAATGAAAACAAAGGAAACCTGCAGTGAAGCAGTTGAGGAAGTGCAGGAGATGACCAGGAGCACTTCCGGATTACTTTCTCCAATACCAGCTCAGAGCGGGACTCAGAATAAAAACCCTAGAAACCCCCAAGCCTGTTGGGAGATTCCCTTCCTTGTCACCCAGGGGATACGGCTCTACGTTCACTTCTGAATTGTCCATTCTTTCTTAAAGATGGCAAGTCTCTCCTGTGGGCCTTCTGGTGTGGTTTGGAATTGGGAAGAATCTCCTTCCTTTACCAAGTCCAGCCTAGGCTGCTTTTGGATTACAGCCCAGTGGCCAGGTTTTGCCCAGCCATGGACATCTGTGTGGGGAAGAAAGTGCAATTTTCTTCCAATTGAAGAGCAGGGCAGCCAGAACGTCCTGCGGACATACCGGCTCGCAGCTGCTCCCGTAGAGGCTTTTGGTTCCCGCCCGGTCCAGCCGGCACGTCTCCTGGGAGAGTGCTCCCACTTCCTAGTGGCCATGGCTAATAGGCACAAGGCTCTGCAAGTGGAACCAAAGAAGGTGGGCACGTCTGCTGGCTGTGCAGGAGAGAGGAGAGCAAAGAGCCTGCGAGGTCCCTGGCCAAGGAGGCAAGGCACCCGCTGGACCCGCTCTTTGTCAACAGACAAACGGACCATCAGCCACAGACTTGTGGGTGACGGCACGCTTGGGGGCCTTCTGGGGCTCAGCAGTCATGAAAACTCTCTGTGCTTGACCGGGTTTGTCCCCCTTTCCGTGCCTTCTGTTGACCCTGTGCTCTGCAGTGTCTGCCCAGGGTTGTGTAGCCAGCCCGCTAAAGTGCAGGGGAGCCTCATTTGTCTGCCCTTGGAGGTGGCTACTCGCGGCAGCCTTTTCAATCTGGAAGCTCTGTCTGGAGAGGGAGCTTCCCTCTGTGCTTGGTCCAGGAGGCCAGGGCCTGTCATCTGCAGTCTCAGGTGCCACTGGGGCTGCCACAGGCCGGTGTGACCCTACTGCAAGGAAGCGGAGGCACTGGCAGGTGGTTGTTTCCAAAGTCACGTCCTTCAGGGGCAGTGTGCCACGTGTGTCCTTTGTCCAGCCCTGCCCTAGACTTAGGGATCAGATGCTGGCACTGCTGCTGCTGCTGCCGCTGCTGAAGGATTTGGTGGTTGGCTTCCATCCCAGCAGAACTGGTCTCTCACAAAGCCAAGTGCTGATGGTGCCCTGCAGATCTCTGGGCTGCACGGGTGTGAGGGAGCTGCAGGGAGAGGATTGTGTTGGCCAGGAAGCTGTGGAGGGCAATTGTTGTGGCTTGTGGCAAAAGGAAGAGACTGTGTAGTTGTGTCCCCTTCTTCTGAGGCCAAAACCAAAAGCAGCAAGTTGCTGTTGATCCATTTTGTAGTGATGCCAGCAGCTTTGCAAGCTGCCTTGGAGCCTTGAGTGGGGGTGAAGCTGCAAGTCCTTGCCTGTTGCCTTGCTGAGAGCAGAAAGGATGTGTTGAAATTGTGGCTGCTGTATTTTAAGTCAAATGTGCACCTGTGTGCCTGGCGAGCATCTGGGACACACAGAGCCAGGGGTGCCGGTCAGCAGCAGCTGAGTGTGAGGCAGCGTGTGCCCAGGTGGCCCAGAAGGCCAAGGGCCTGGTGGCCTGTGTCAGCAATAGTGGGGCAGCAGGAGCAGGGCAGTGAGCGTGCCCCTGGGCTGGGCAGTGCCGCGGCCACAGCTGGAGTGCTGTGTGCAGTTCTGGGCAGCAGGGAAGCAGCAAGTCATGGAGGAGCTGGAGCGTGTGCAGAGAAGGACCAGGCAGCTGGGGAAGGGTATGGAGGACAAGCCCAGAGAGGAGGTGCTGAGGGAGCTTCAGCCTGGAGAACGGGAGACTCATGGGGGACCTTGAGGCAGCCTTCCAGAAATCCCTGCATCCCCCCTGTGCTGAGCACAAGGGCTGTTTCCCTGCCAAACAGCCCGTGACTGCAGGCAAGTGCTTTAGACACTGCGCTAGGTGACACTTGCATCTTTTGGTTTCTTGGCTCTGTGGGTTGTTGCTTTGCGAGGTGGAGAAGCCGTGTTTATTTTCTCTTTTGCCGGCAAGCAAAGATGCTTCTGCACCTTTCCTGCCCTTTTCCAGCTCTGGATGAGATTCTGAGGGACTTTTCCTTTTCCATGGCTGCAGCAGCAAGAGCAAAGGCGTTGCTGGCTCTTTGCTGCTTTTCCACTTTGGTGCTTGAAAGAACTAAAAGCTCAGTTTCACTGAGAGAACATTGCTTCCTGATAGAAGCCAGGGAGGAATCCCGAATTCAGAGCCGTATGCAGAGCTTTTGCCTTGGCCCATTTGAATTTAGATGGAGAGACTTAGAAACCCATTGCTATCACAGTTTTGGATTTCTCCTTAGTAGAAGTGGTTGCAGACGTGAAAGGAAAGGAGGCTCTAAACGATAGGTAATGGCCTGTGCCTCAACCTTCTCTGTTTCCACAGAGCGCAGAACCAGCAGCAGTCTCTGTCCTGGCTTCCTCTGCTTCTGAAGAAGAGGCCAAAGAGGAAGAAATTGACATGGAGGACTACATGATTCCAGCTGTGGTCACTGCAGAGCTTGAGCAATCCATGAGAGTAAGTGCCAGTTGTGGAGGCTGCTGTCTTTAGTGCAAGGCAGAGGTGCAAGTTTCTGACCAGGCAGCACTTGCTGCTGGGGCCTGAGGATGCCAAGTGCTGCAGTCCTGCCAGGACCGAGTGATTCCCCGCCCAGAGAGACAGCTGGAAAATGGGCATGGATCTATCATGTGGAGGGAGCAAAGCTGTGGTGCCTCCATGTTAGCATCTGGCTGCTTGGCTCAGGGAAGCTCCATCTCTTGGCTTCTGCAGTGCAGTGGCCAAGGGCGCATGGGCCAGTTCTGGAGGTGCCGAGGCTTTGTTGGTGTGTTTTGGGTTTTTGGAAATCTGTGTTTAGCTTGTGGAAGCCTTCTACAGTTTTCTTGTGCAATTCTTGCCATCTGCTGGGTCGTTTGGCCCAGCTGTCTTTTGGCTTCTGAGAAGCTGCAAGGAGAGCATTGTGTTGTCCAGGAAGCTGTTGGGGAGCCATTGTTGTCGCGTGTGGCACGAGAAAGAAACTGTGTACGTAGATGTGACCCCTTCTTCTGAGGCAAAACCCAGAAGCAGCAGGCTTCTGTTGATCCACGTTGAAGTGAAGTCAGCAGCATTGTAAACTGCATTGGAGCCTCGGGTGGGGCTGCAGCTGCAAGTCGTTGCCTGTAGTCTTGTGGAGCTAAGAAGAGCAAGGAGGTGTTGAACTTCTGCATGCTGCATTTTAAGTCCAGTGTGTGTGTGTGGGGAGCTGCCTGGGAGAAAAGGAGCCAGGGGTGCCGGTCAGCAGCAGCTGAGCGTGAGGCAGCGTGTGCCCAGGTGGCCCAGAAGGCCAAGGGCCTGGAGGCCTGTGTCAGCAATAGTGGGGCAGCAGGAGCACGGCAGTGAGCGTGCCCCTGTGCTGGGCAGCGCCGCGGCCACAGCTGGAGTGCTGTGTGCAGTTCTGGGCAGAAGGGAAGCAGCAAGTCATGGAGGAGCTGGAGCGTGTGCAGACAAGGACCAGGGAGCTGGGGAAGGGTGTGGAAGACAAGCCCAGAGAGGAGGTGCTGAGGGAGCTTCAGCCTGGAGCATGAGTCTCATCACCGTCTTTCGTCTTCATCACTCCCTCCTCGCTTCCTGTTCTTTATATGATGAGTATGTGACCTTTTCCCTTTGTTTTGTTGGATTTTTCATTTGTCAAGTGTTGAAACCATTGGCTTTTTTTCTCTTTTTCCAACAACCAAATGAGCTTTTGCTAATGATACATTGCCCTTTTCCAGCACTGGATATTATTCGTTTAGAATTTTAGTTTGCCAGGTGGCAGATCTTCAAGGTGCTGTGTTCCTGCCTGAGTGTTTGCAATTTGAGGCAGGGCCTTCAGTTCAGGTGGGAGTATTCTTTTGCTGAGTCGTCCAGTCAGGCTTTCACATCACTTTCCGGTTAACAGGCCCCTTCCCCTTTGGCCGCCCAGTGGGTCAGTATGTGTTGTGTTTGGGAATTGAGCAGGAAATCAATGCCCTGGCATTCCAGCTGGTCCTCAGAGATCACAAGAGCTGGGAGGGCCAGGTCTTCATTTCTGACTACGGCCAGTTTTGCTCCATTGGTGTGGTCAAGTCCAAGAGAAGAACTTTCCTGAGCGCCGATGCCCAAAGAGGGCAGTTCCCAGTGCAGTGCTCTGGCTCTGATGGCATTCCATAAGGACCTAGACACTCCAGATTCTTTAAGAGTGTTGTTGAGTGAAACAAGAGGAGAGCAAGTTCATGATTGCTGCTGATCAGGGCACTGGCTACAAAGTGCTGATGTGTGTACCAACAAAATAGTATAGTAAGGGAGAGATTATAATATTGAGATCTAGCTGTCCATCTATCCACCCATCCAGCTATCTATCCATCTATCTATCTATGTAACATGTGCGTTATTGAATCTTCTCGGCTCTGGTCCAAAGCAGCTGGAGCCGCAAAGCTCACCTAAAGTCATCCCTTTCAGAAGAAGAGGAGAGACATGTTCCATCAACTGATTCTGAGCAGGCAGAGATGTTTGCCAGTGTAGACATGGGTGTTCTTCCTCCTGCAGCCTCTTCTGCCCTGAAGCCCGCAGCTAATTCTTTAAATATCTGCCTGTCCTAGCAAGGTGGAAGAATTCTGTGTTTTAGGTGGTGTTTTGTGGCTCTTGTCATACATGCATGACATGGATCATCGTTTCTGTCACTGGCGTGCCTAGGGGTGTGTAAGTTAATTTGTTGATGGGGCCTATTGAGGGTCTCTGTTACGGCTGGTCAGAATTCTCAGTGGACAAAAGCGGGAGAATAAACACCTTGGTCCTGAGGTGGCTGCAGAGGGTCTCTGACCTCCATCAGAGGATCTTTGTAGGCATCCTTGTCTCCTGAAGGAGCAGGATTTCTAACGAGAGTGTAGATGTGAGAAAGGCGGGAATGGCGGTGCAGGCCTGAAGAGAACATGAACTCCAGAAGTGTCCCTCACAAGGCGTGAGCTCACAGAGGAAGCCACCTGCAAAGCTGGGACGTAGCTGTGGGACAGGGCTTTCAGTACAGAAAGACAAACAGGACACAGTAGATGTGGAGGGAGGCCCTCACCAGACCCTTGAGAAACTCCGCACCTTCCCTGTCAGCTGCCTGAGAGGCTGTTGGAGCTTCATTCCCACACGGACCCTGATTGTCCTGCCAGTGTCACTCTGGAATCCTTGCCTCCCCATGGGCAGAGGATGACCCAGGAGAGGAGCAGCACCGTGCTTTGGGAATGTGTGAGCCCATCAGTCATTGAGTCTTGGCCCACAAATGTTGTGCGGGAAGTTGAAACGCATCTTCTGTCGCTTTGTCTGCAGGTCCTTCTAGAGATAGAGCATGAGCAGACTGTTTTATCAGAGATGCCATGCCAGACCCAGGGAGAGCTGTTCCCAGCCCAACATCAGGAAAAGCAGCTGGGGCAGCAGGTGGAAGAGCCACAGGAGAATGGCCAGGTAAGCCTGGCTCACCAGGTGACAGAGCATAGGGCAGGAAGAGGGGCATAAAAACGGAGCTCGTGGGACTGAGGAGGCCAGGAGTCCCACAGGCACTGAAAGCACAGAGCCTTGTACTCTCCAGAGACCAGCACCGGTAAAGGAGGGTTACAATGGAAGCAGAGGTGGGCAGCGAAGCAGAAAGAGGCGGCCGAATGAATGTGATACGGAGGCTGAAAGAGGAAGAAGCTGAGCCTGATGGCAGCTCCCAGTCACATGCTTTGCATTTGTGTGTACAGAACATGAAGGCAGAGCCACAAGCAGAGCTGCCCGAAGCTCAGAGTGACATCAAGGCAGTGAAGAGCAGGAACAAGGAAGACATGAGAAGCATCCAAGAAGAGATGACTCTCCATGAGCAGAGGGGCAATCAACAAAAGCAGGTGGGGGAAAGAGTGGCAGCCACTCCACTCATGAAACATCCGCTCGCTTGCTTTTTCAGAATATCAAGGAACAGCTGCGGGCAGAGCTGCAGGAAGTTGAGGCTAGGATCAATGCAAGGGAGAAGAGGCTGGAGGAAGAAATGAAAATCACCAGAGAGATACTTAACCCCCTCTCTCAGGCTCTACAAAAGCAAGTGAGTGAAAGAGCGATAGCCACCAGTCACCAAACCGGTGCTTTCTGCCCTTCTTGCCTTTCCACTGTGGAGCAGCTGCAGGGTGGGGTGATGCTTCTGAGTGCCATCCTGCTGGAGTGTCTATCACAGCCGCTCTGAAGGACATTTCCTGGTATCTTGAATCTCACCCGCTGCCCTGGACACTGGAACTAGTCCTTTGGCCTTTTGGCCAGCAGTCATCCAAATGAATTCCAGCTGGCCTCTTCCTGCTTTCCTTGTTTCTTGAGGTGTTTTTACGGTGGAACATGGTGAGCCGGATGGAGGATTGAAACAAGATCGACGCGAGGCACAGGAACTGTCCCACCCAGAAGTGCTGCAGGTTGAGCATGACCTGAAGGTGGTAGAGGAGAAAAGGACTCAGTGGGAGGTGGTAGAACATTTGAGAACAAGGAGCTGCAAGTGTGTCTGCAGGCCTTGGAGGGGGAAAAGATTCCTTGGGAGGAAGCGGAATGGTCATTGTGGTGGTCATCCTTCAGAAACTCCATGAAAATGGAACATGAATCTGGCCACAAACTCAAGTGAAAGCAGCCTTTGGCTTTCACCCATGAAGTTTGAGAAATGGACATTAGAAGAAAACCATTTAAGAGTCCTGCACGGGGCTGACAGCATCTTCCTAAGGGCTTGCATTTGCACAGGGATCTCAGGGTAATCTCTGCCAGCCACCTTTCTGACACAAACTCATTTCTTCTCCCAGATGTACAAAGGCTCTTTCACCAAAGCTGCTGCTGCAGCAGCAGTGTCATCTACAGGAGCCTTTGCTCCTCAGCCTGAGAAGAGGAGCCCAGGCAGTTGGTTCATCTCCAGCACTGACACAGCTGCTGCTCAGCAGCAGGAGATTGAGGATGGCTCCCTGGAGCTACTGAGTACGCCTTGTGTATTTCTTGTCTGAGGGACAGTGTATTGTGTGCACGTGTCAGCAGAGCTGTACCAAGTGTTCCTCCTCAGTTTGCTGTCATAGGGGCATTTAGTACTCCCCACAGGAACTTCTGCAGAAAATCAGTCTTTGCTGGCCATCTGTGTTTCAGAGCTGTCTGTCTGGTTGTTGTTGTTACCCAGCTGACTACCAAGGGTTCAGAGCCCCAGGCATTGGGGCTGCCTTTTGTATCTCCTGCAAGCTGGGACCTCGGCTCTAAAGGGAGCATCTTGCCTTTTGTTTCCGTCAGGGTGTATTGTGACGGCGGAAAATCCCATGACAAAATACATTGAGCTGGAAAATATCGGCAGCGGGTGAGTCCAGCCACTTCTACGTCTACAAAACCATGGGCCAGGTGTTTTTCTGGTGGAATATCTATCAAGTCTGAAGTCAGGCATGCTGCAAACATGTCCAGACATTGAGGATGGATTGTCCCATCTCTCAGTATTGGCTAGAATGCGTAAGTGTGGCCAGAAGGCATTGTCAGAGACATCTCCATGCTGCCTGCAGGTCTTGCCTGCAGCAAGGAACAGCACCTGGTAGAAGACCTCCTGGTCTCACAAGTGTGGGACACTTCTGTGTTAATTTCCTAAGCATTTTTGTCTATCTCTAAATCATCTGGCCACACTAAGAGAAGGAGAAGAATCTTGCTTGTCTGCAAGAGAAACCTCCCCCCTATCATAGCGGTGAGATACCAGTTCTCAGGAGCATTTCTTTCCAAGAGTTTGCTGAAGGAAAAATCCCACGGTCAAGATAAGAACTGCACAGTTTAGAAACTGAAAGCCAAGAAGAAAGAATAAGCCCTCTTTTTGAGCTGAGGCAGTAAACCCCAATGCTCCAGGGCCAGTGGCCATGCAGTTGAGAGAAAAATGCATCCTTCAGGCAGACTCCTCCTGCATCCTGCAGGATTTAGGCATTTATAGCAGAGATCTCCTCTCTGGGCTGGCTTTCACTCCAAGATCTAAACGGCTTCTCCTTTCTTTGTTGCTCTTCTGTTTCTAGGACCTTTGGAGAGGTTTGTCGAGCACTCGACACTGCCACAGGAGGAGAGGTAAATGTAACAAGCGCCACAGATTCTGCTGCTCTTGAGGGCTTTCCTCTCTGCTGTGAGCTGGAGCTTTGGGTAGAGCTGTGCTGAAAAGGCACAGGAAGCACAGACCAGTGTCAGCCTGCCAATTGCATTTGGGACAGTCTTTGTCCTTCTCAGCTGCCAGAAGGAAGGCAAGGAGGGCAGCGGTTCCCTTGGAGAAGGACGCGCTCACTTGCTCAATTGCTCAAACAAAGGAGGGGCCTTATAGATCGTGTGTGAGTCGCTCAGGAAGGAGGGGTGGTGGGGCTTCCTGAGTTGCTGAGTGACCGATTGTAAGAGCCCTCTAGTGAGCGTGACGACCCGGAGCGCGGCGAACAGGAGCGGGCAAACGGGGCCGTGGCACGTGGTCTTTGGAGCGTGTCCACGGCAGTTTGCGCTGCAGTTTGCGCAGGCAGGGCAAGCAGGCGGGGTTGCAAGTTCTCTTGCTGGCAAGGTGTGCTGTGTGTTGTTTGAGGTGCTTCTGCTGGCTGGTTGGTCTTGGGGTTTCTGTTAGCAATGGTTTCAACACGGTCGAAAACTGTGGTTGGTACAAGTGTATGTGGCCAAGTGGAGCCCTCCAAAAGGGATGCGTCTGTACAGAACCATTCCTGCCCGGAGTGTTTGAGCTTCTCGGCTGTTTTGGGGGTGTTGCGGAGGAGGCATGCCTGCGGTGTGAACAGGTGAACCGTCTCCTTTCACTGGTGGCCGAACTTAGGGAGGAAGTTGAAAGATTAAGAAGTATCAGGGAAAGTGAAAGGGAAATAGACTGGTGGAGTTCAGCCCTTCCATCCTTCAGGGAGGCCCATCAAGATTCAGAGGACTCATTTGCCTCCCACTCCCAGCCAATAGAAGGGCACCTGGTAGATGAAGGGGAGTGGAAGTTGGTCCCGGCTTGGGGAGGTAATAATGAAAACTCCTCCTGACCCCCATCCCCTAGCCAGGTGCCACTTCAGAATAGGTATGAGGCCCTGGATCTAGAGAGCCAGCCAGATGATTTAGAGGGAAATTATCTGCCCAGTGAGCCTCCCAGTTATGATTCGTCTGTAAGACGAATCTCCCCCTCTAACATCAAGAGGAAAAGAAGGGTAATCGTAGTAGGTGACTACCTTCTGAGAGGAACAGAAGGCCCCCCATATGTCACCCGGACCCATCCCACTGGGAAGTCTTCTGCCTCCCTGGGGCCTGGGTGCAAAATATCACTGAGAGACTTCCTGGGCAGAGTGAGCCCTCTGATGATTACCCACTGCTCATACTCCAGGCTGGCAGGGATGAGATGGAAAAGAGGAGCGTCAAGGCGCTTAAAAGAGACTTTTGGGCACTGGGTCAAGTGGCTGATAAGACAGGGGCCCAGGTAGTGGTCTGCTCAGTCCCTTTTGTGGCAGAGAAACGTGATGAAAGAAATAGGAGAACTCCCATCATTAACAAGTGGCTTAAGGGTTGGTGTCATCAACAAAATCTCGGATTCTTTGATCGTGGGGCAGCTTTTACGGCACCTGCTCTGTTGGAACCGGATGGGATACATCTCTCTGTTAAGGATTGAAGGTTCTTAGCTCATGAACTGGCAGACCTGGTTGAGAGGGCTTTAAAGTAGGTTTGAAGGGGAAGGGCATGCAGCTGGGCTGCCTGCAAGGTGGCCCAAAGGTGGTAAGCCTGAGTCAGGGGTGAAATCAGTAGCCCAGCTGAGGTGCCCGTATACCAATGCACGCAGCATGGGTAACAAACAGGAAGAGCTGGAGGCCATGGTGCAACAGCAAAGCTGTGATGTAGTTGCCATCACGGAAACGTGGTGGGATGAGTCACGTGGCTGGAGCACTGCACGTGATGGCTACAAGCTCTTCAGAAGAGACAGGAAAGGGCAAAGAGGTGGAGGGGTGGCCCTTTATATTAAGAGGGCTTTGGACACCATAGGTATTGAAACTAATGAAGATGGAGTTGAACGCCTGTGGGTCAGAATTAAGGGGAAAGCCAACAAGGCTGACGTCCTACTGGGAGTCTGTTATCGTCCACCCAGCCAGGAGGAAGAGGTGGACAACTTATTCTATAAGCAGCTGAGGAATGTTTCAGGATCGTCAGCCCGTGTTCTTGTAGGCGACTTCAACCTGCCAGATATCTGCTGGGAACTTAATACAGCAGAAAGGAGGCAGTCCAGGAAATTTTTAGAGTGCATGGAGGACAACTTTTTGTCTCAGCTGGTGGGTGAGCCCACCAGGGGAAGGACTGTCTTAGATCTGTTGTTTGCAAATAGAGATGGGCTGGTGGGGGATGTGGTGGTTGGAGGCCGATTGGGGCAGAATGATCATGAAACTATAGAGTTCCCAATATTTGGTGAAATCAGGAGGAACACCAATAAGACTCTTACACTGGATTTCCGGGCGGCAGACTTGGGCCTTTTTAGGAGACTTATTCAAAGCCTTCCTTGGGAAGCAGCCCTTAAACACAAAGGAGTTGAGGAAAGCTGGGCGTGCTTCAAAACAGAGATTTTGAAGGCACAGCCTGACCTCAGTACCTGGCAAGAGAATGGAACAGTTTATACTGAGTGTCATCACACAGAATTTACAGGATGGCCAGGGTGTCAGGCCCAGCCAGCACAAATTTAGGAGAGGTAGGCCATGTTCAAGCAACCCGGTCTCCTTTTATGACCAGGTGACCTGCCTGGTGGATGCAGGAAGGGCTGTGGATGTTGTCTGTTTGGACTTCAGCAAGGCTTTTGACACTGTCTCCTGCAGCACACTCCAGGATAAGCTGGCAGCCCGTGGCTCGGACAGGAGCTCTCTTTGCTGGGTTAGGAACTGGCTGGATGGCCGGGCCCAGAGAGTGGCGGTGAACGGTGCTGCATCCAGCTGGGGCCAGTCACCAGTGGTGTCCCTCAGGGGTCTGTGCTGGGGCCAGTTCTGTTCAATACCTTTATTGATGACATGGATGAGGGTATTGAATCTTTGGTTAGTAAATTTGCGGATGACACTAAGCTGGGAGCGTGTGTCGATCTCTTGGAAGGTAGGATGGCTCTGCAGAGAGATCTGCACCAGTTGGATGGGTGGGCAGAGTCCAACAAGTTGAAGTTTAGTAAGTCCAAGTGCTGAGTCCTGCACTTTGGCCTCAGCAACCCCCTGAAGCGTTATAGGCTGGGGAAGGTGTGGCTGGACAGTGCCCAGGAGGAAAGGGACCTGGGGGTATGGGTGCCAGTGGCAGAACATGAGCCAGCAGTGTGCCCAGGTGGCCAAGAGGGCCAATGGCATCCTGGCCTGGATCAGGAATGGGGTGGCCAGCCGGAGCAGGGAAGTCATTCTTCCCCTGTACTCGGCACCGGTCAGGCCTCACCTTTGAGTATTGTGTCCAGTTCTGGGCCCCTCAGTTTAGGAGGGACGTTGAGATGCTTGAGCGTGTCCAGAGGAGGGCAACGAGGCTGGTGAGGGGCTTGGAAAACAAGCCATATGAAGAACGACTGAGGGAGCTGGGGTTGTTTAGGCTGGAGAAAAGGAGACTCAGAGGTGACTTTATCACTCTCCACAATTTCCTGAAGGGTGGTTGCAGACAGCTGGGGGTTGGTCTCTTTCCCGAGGCAGCAGCTGACAGAACGAGAGGACAGAGTCTCCGGCTGTGTCAAGGGAAATATAGGTTGGATACTAGGAAAAAGTTTGTCATGGAAAGATTGCTAAGGTACTGGAACAGTCTGCCTGGGGAGGTGGTGGAGTCACCATCCCTAGAGGTGTTTAAAAAAAGACTGGATGTGGCACTCGATGCCATGATCTAGTTGAGGTGTTAGGGCGTGGGTTGGACTCGATGATCTTGACGCTCTCTTCCAACCTACACGTTCTGTGATTCTTTGATTCTGTGATCTCAGTGCTCTTTGGGGCTACGGCTTCAGAGTCCTGAATTCTCCCTTCTGGCTGCCAGCAAACGCATCTGAATGTTCCTGGTGGTCCCTCTGCCACCTGCAGTGCTGCACTTGGGAGCTGCACATCGAGAGAGATCTGCAAGGCATCCCTAGAAGCCCTAAGCCCTGCCCATAGCTCAGGATGTATCCATAGAGTACTAACGGGTGGATTACGTCTGAATCCCAAACAGCGCAGAAAGAGTGTCCTCCGAGGTTTGTGGGTGATAGCTGAGGCATCTTTGTTTACCAAGCGGACAAGACAAAACATCAGTGGCCATGTGTCCTGTATCCTGGAGAGGAGCAGAGAAATGGGCTGTTGGAATGTCAGCTCCTAACTACTCCTTTGTCTAATCACAAGGCACTTTGGCACAGCTCAGCTGTGTCCTTCCAAAATCACTCGCTCCACGTGCATTGTGGTCTCGTGCCACCACCATCTGCAGTTACTGCTTTTCTTTTCAATGTCATTTTAGGTGGCCGTGAGGAAAATAAATCTCCGAGGACTGAGGAAGAAGGAATTAAACTTCAATGAACTCATGGTCATGAGGATGAGTAGGAATCCCAACCTGGTCAACTGCCTGGACAGGTGAGTTGTTGTGCTTTTGTCCCATGAATGTTTGCTTACATGCTGCAAACACACAAGGTAAAAACCCACTTTGGTCAGTGGCAGAAAATAGAGGTGTTACTTATTGGTTAATTATTATTGCTCTGCTCACGTCCAATGGATGGGAAGAGAGTGCATCCTGTCTGCGTGAGTCTTCCGTGGCCACGTGTAGTTTGAAGACTGTCCAAAAACCTGGATCAGTCGTGTCTAAGTAAATCAATGGCCGGTGAGTTCACTGCCACCACGCTGTTTTGGGGCTTGATTTTTTTCAAGTCTCTTCTCAGGAGCGGATAAAGTGAACGAGGATTTCCCCTCGGATCGTGTCCCCTCTTTTCCGCGGCTGTGCATGCCAGGAAGACGAGGCGCTTATATCCAGAAGCATGCAACGTGACATGTCTTTTATCTGGGCTGTTACCAAACAGCATTTTACACTTGCTGGCCATCTAAACATCTCGTTTTTCACAGCCGTGCCTTTCTCCCTGAGACCGATGGCAAACAGTGCACAGCCAAGAGGGTGTGTCTATTCCTTTTACTCTGTCCTCGTCACAAGGGCACCCGGAAACAAGAATCGACCAAGAAACAAATGTAGCCATGCATGTTTATCTCCATGCCCTGGTTTCCTTCTTTCAGCTACCTTGTGGATAAGCAATTCTGGCTGGTTATGGAGTACATGGATGGAGGCACTCTGAGTGATGTCATCAGCAAGACCTACCTGTCTGACGATGAGATGGCAGCCATCAGTCGGGAGGTCAGAGATCCCATCTGTGCCTCTGAGGGCTTGGGCAGGATTGTCTGGGAAAATGGGGCTCAGAACTGGACAGGTTCCATGTACCAGGCTTTGTTTCTGCATAGCCGGCATGCTATAAGCAAATAAGAGCATCTCAGGTGAACTGCCTGCCAGGGCCCCTGCACTCACTGTACTCCTTTCCTGTCCTCTGATCTCCTGCTGTTGCATTCTCACTCTCTCTTGTATTTGCTGTTCTCCACCTTGCCTCTTTTAATGTTTACCTCAAGCCTGTCTGCACTGCATTCCTTGCCTGTAAAAGCAAAGGTGGTGGAGGCAGGATTTGAAACGAACAGCAAAGGAAAAAGAGAGACTCATTTCTCACCGCCCTGAGCTGAAAAGGATAGTGTTGCAGCTAAAATGCTCGTTGCTTCTGGAAGGTGACTGATGTGATACTTCCAAGTCTCTGCTGAGGCCAGCAAGAAAACCTTTGTCATGCAGCCTCCCACACAAAAGTGACCCACTTGACTACAAAGGGAGGGACATTTTCTTTCGAGGACCTTGCTTGTCCTCTGCATGAAGCGAGCACATCCACTGCGGCTGGTTTGCAAGGGACAGTCTGCAGCAGCGGTTGCTGTTGCTCTTTCCGTAGAGAGGTGCTGCTCTGCTACTGTTGGAGCAGCAAGCTGGTCCTCTCAACGGCACTGTGTTCTGCCATTCTTCCCCATTTCCCTGGAGAGGGAATTTTTAGAGCTGTTTCCTTTCTTGTGTGATCAAAGCACACGACTAAGTTTTGCCCTCCTCTTTCTCTTTTCTCACTCAGTGCCTGCAAGGACTGGATTTTCTTCACTCAGACCATGTGATCCACCGAGATGTGAAGAGCCGCAACATCCTTCTCAGAACTGACGGCTCTGTCAAGCTGGGTCAGTATATCCTTGGTCAGGTGCAGCATTCCGAGCACCTAGGGTGTGGAGGTGCTTTTGAGTGATGGCCAGCTCCCCAAAAATAGTGCTGGTGGGAGTGCCGGCGTGCCTGCTGCAAGCTGACGGCACAGTTGCAATGTGCACAGAAGTG